>NC_136500.1:85354309-85579309 GCF_053919585.1 Euprymna scolopes
GGTTCTACTGATTGTGCCTTGCTAACTTTAATTTCACTGTTTTCTAAGTCCTTCTGCAGCTCTCCATGAGTAATTCTATGCGAATTCGTAACCTTTCAGCACGTTTGGTTATTTTTCGAAGACAACCTGATCTGGCCAAAGGAAGGGTTGATTTGTGAGACTTCCAGTGCCGAATTATTGTTCCAACAGAATTCAGTGGAACCATCAACTGTTTGGATATTGTTCTATATCCCAATCCACTTTGATGAAGACTTACAATTCGTTTTCTGAGCTCTGGACGAATCTGTTTATTCTTTCCCATGATGTCGTTGCTTACAATACGGTTATTAGATAAAGAATGACGCAATACTTTTACTAATTGATTACTTCGATGTCTATTTGTTGTGGGACTCAGTTGAGTCCACAACAACAACACTGGAAAACACGTAGTAGGTGGTTTACAAATGTATTAAGGAAAAGGTACAAGGATATAGAGAAAGATAAAGAGAATAGTAGTAGTTGCATATATATATATATGTATATATATATATATGTATATATATATATATATATATATATATATATATATATATATATATATATATATATATATATATATATATATATATATGCGAATAAAAAATGAGCTGACATCAGGAGAATTAAATTAAAAGAAATAATGAAACAATTGTATTTTCCGACGAGATCAATTTTTTTTTGATAGGAATTTAATCTGATATTTTTCTACCATAAACGGTCCCCCTTATATCGTATTTGAAACCGATAGTACCGATGTCTTCTGACCTGTAAAATTTTAAGTACATATTTTGCTCCTATATTGAATGTTCCTCTTTATTATAATCGAACACTTTGCTGGGTTTTTTTCTCACAAACTCTACACTGTAATACATATATATATATATATATATATATATATATATATATATATATATATATATATATATATAAGTGAACGTGTCTCTGTGTGTCTGTCTGTGTACATTTCTCTACCAAATAACTCTGTCAATTTTTAGTCTACAGACTCGAAATTCGATATACAGGGTACTGAGATTTGGAAAAATCGATGTGATCGATTTTTGGCAAGAAATTTGGCGATTAAGGGGTCAAAGTTCAACGATTTGACCTTTCAAAACTCTACCAAACTCCTCCGACAATTTTGGGTTTACGCACGTGAAATTTAAGATATAGGTTCCTTGGACATGGATCTAACTTAATAACTTGATTTGAGCCAAAAACATTAAATGTTAAGGGATCATAATAGGGTCAAATTTAAAAAACCTCTGCGGTTTCTTCCAAATTACTCAGACAATTTCTGGTCTAAATATTTGAAATTTTACATAAAGGGTATTCAGAGATAGGGTAAGCTTTTTCATAAGTTTGGGTCGAAATTTTTAGTTACCAATATATGAATGTATCTATGTATGTCTGTTTGCATGTCTGTTTGCATGTCTGCCTTAAACCTTCAATAGAGGCGACAGATTTTACCAAGATCAGTATCGTTTTAAATTTCGACCTTTCATACGACAAATATCGAAAAATTGGCTAAAAACATTAATATCTTCCCCTTCAACTAGGCACTTTTCTACAGGGGGGGGTCACTGTTTTCGCCGATATTTTTTTAAAGTTATCCTAGTTATTAGATTGTCTAGCCTTAATTTTTAAAAATGTCGCTTCCGGTTTGGCGGTGGTCGTAACAGCATAAATGTTAGGTTTTACCCCGTCTTTTCCTCCTTTGCGGTACGGGTTCGAGCCTGCCTTCCTACTACCACTTTTTTTTCTTTTGCTCAACATACACATCCAAACACCCGGGAAACGCTGGGCTGAAATGCTAGTATATATATATATGATTATTTTGCTTTATTTATTTTATTAGTTTTTCCTCTGCTGAGAAGAATTTGCAACTCCGCCGATTTAGGAGAACCTAGCTACAAGCTTTGAAATATTCTGCCGAATAATAAAAACTTTGTACTTTACAGCTCTTATATATATATATATATATATATATATATATATATATATATATATATATATACATATATATATATATATATATATGTGTGTGTGTGTGTGTGTGTGTGTGTGTGTGTGTGTCATACACATACATTACTGTTCCGCTGTATCACAGCTCATCAGTGCGGCTAGACAAGATCGACACCATACTGCCCAAACGACAGTTAAGGCTTCTTTCCATTGCTGTCGTGCGGGTAGTGAATTAACGATGTTTTGACATCGTCCAGATACCTAAGCTCGATTTGTTTACACAAAAAGCATCGCTTAATATGCTAATGGCAATTTGTATATCAATTCCTAATGTGCTCAACCTAAGATATATATTTGTATATTTTGGCAGCAGGTCATTATTCAAGCATGTCTGATTGAACTCGACAGAGTTATTCTTTTTTCCGATTTTTCTGGATATCTTTTCCATTCGCCGAGCGGTTTGTTTCATTTCAGCCGGCATGTTGTATAAAATGGCGACCAAAAGTTGTTTTTCAGCCCTATTCTTTTCAAGCGTTATCTATCGGTACATTCGATTGTCAATCAGAGCGATTGTTGTTCTTTTCGTTTTCTTTGAGGCTTGGTGTATATTTATAGGTTTTTGTTTGTTTGTCTGTTTTTATTTTAATTTTTTATTGGTTATAAAGATGGGTGCAGGATAGTTAGGGACGAATTATTTATTTATTTATTATTTTATTTATTTTTATTTTTAATTTCAATTTTCTTATTTTTATAGTTTTTTGATAAGTATAGCGTCTAGTAATTTTAGTTGTCATGTGCAGTTGTTAAGGTACCGTATTTTAGTATTGTTAGTTAAGATATTTTTAATGTCGGGCGACTGTAGGTTTTTAATCATGTGATGTTAGGTGTTGTTTTATGGCACTGTTGTCAGCTAAACGATATGTTAGAAGAGTACCAGACAACAATGTCAACAGCAAATGGCGTTTGGTCAAGTTCAGTTCCTAATCTTAACTTCCTGTTTAAATTGTTGGCTAAAAGTACAAAATAGTTAAAAAAATATCCCCTCTATTTTAAATATAACTTTCTAAATAATCTGCAACTTATTAACCGTGCTGAAATAATAACATTATTATTTAGAAAGCTATCCTCAACATAAAGAGGGAGGTTCTTTGTTAACTGATCTGTATTTTCATTTAACAACTTAATTAATAAACTTGAGAAATTGAAACTCTCGCCGGAAGTTATAATATTGATGAAGTTTAATATCAGCCACAGAAACTGAACAAACACAGTTTGCTGCTAACTTGGAATCGGATACACTTATGCTTTGCGAATATTTGTGAAATTATCTGTTTTTTTTTTTGTTTTTTTTTGTTTGTTTCTTTGTGTTTTCACCAATCACAATTATGAAAGAAAATCAGCTATTATTAGACATGTGAGTATAGAATAATACGGAACGAGCTGAAATAATGATGTTATTATTTTGATAATCATTCCCTATTAAAAAAAACCCTAAAAATTGAACCACATCGTTTCTGGTCCAATATTGATGAGGAGCCTCTTAGCAATTTGTAAAAATTACAAGATTCATTGGTAGAAACCAAGAGCATAAAAAGGGGCAAGCAAAATAAATATCAGTCCTGCATGGTAGTGAATTAGTTCACTTGTCATGGGTCTTGTTTTCAACTGTTCTGTAGTGTGGCTCATCAATTTGCTGCTAAGGTTATAAATTATGATGAATGGGCAAACGAATAAAAAAAGAAAAGTGGATATACAAGCAATTAAGTTTTGTATCCTTTTGTAGGACTTAGGGGACGAGTCACTAACTTGTAAGCTTTCATATGTTTTCCTTTTATATGGAAAAGTTTTTATACATTTTGCTAAGAAGACGAGAAACTCCAACGAAATTAATATAAATGGAAAATGATGGGTGAAGCAGAAAAATAAAAGCGTTTTGGATTTCTATATCTTTTTATAAAGGTTTTTTGTGGTACAAAATTTTATTACAGTTTTTAAAAGGATAAGTGGAGTCATTAAAATTTGGGGGAAGATCGATGCGGGGAGAAAAAAATAGACACTAAAAATAGTCAAAAGACTATTCGACTAAAATAAAAAAAAAAGAACCTCGAGGTACCTTTCGTCCGACCCTTGTCAAGAGATTACGCCGGAAGCGATTAAAATAAAACAATTACACAATTGAAAAATGGAGTCTATTTTGTACTCTGTCAAGGCAGGATAGGCTGTTTTTGGCAGCTCCTGCCCAGATATGGCAACAGTATTCCATCCTTGGACGTACTTGGCTTTTATATAGATAAAGAATTGCATCAGTAGTGAGATATCTTCTGGAGCAGTAGAAGGATCTCACGATCTTTCCAGCGACCTTGGCAACAGACTTGATGTACATGTTCCATTTCAGATCAGGAGTAAAGGTCAAACCCAGAAGCTTGTCAAAACACGGGGCCTTACCCAGACAAGAGCCATCCATCACAATTGATGCCAGATGAGGATCAGAGCGTTGATGATGTAAGGATAGGAGTTTGGTTTTGGATTAAAGGTAACCAGCCACATCTTCCCCCACTGAACCACGCGCTCGAGATCAGAGGAGAGAGAATCAGAGAGAACTTTGTCATTTACAGCCTTTGATGTGTTGCCGTAGATGGTCGTGTCATCAGCATAGATGTCAACGAATGATTTCAGTATGTGTTTAGGGAGATCATTGATGTAGATCAGGAAGAGAGTTGGGCCCAGGATTGACCCCTGAGGGACTCCAGCATTTATATTGCAGGCCTCCGATTTTTGTCCATCTACCACTACTCTTATGAGCCTATCGGAGAGAAATGATTTAATGATTGAGAAAACATTTCCCGTTATACCGTAGCTGGAAATCTTGTGAAGTAGACCCTTATGCCATACTTTGTCAAAGGCCTTTGATATGTCAAGAGCAATTGCCCTGGAAAGGAAGCCTTTGTCAAGAGATTCACTAATCCTGTGGGATATAACCGTCAGCACATCTGCGGTAGATCTTGCAGAGCGGAAACCATATTGCGTGTCACTAAGAAGGTGATTCCTGCTGAGGTGGTTGACTATTTCTCTATTTAATATTGATTCCAGCAACTTACTCATACACAGGAGACTTATTGATCTGTACTGAGAGGGAGATGACTTATCACCTGAATTCTTAAATACAGGGCAAACTGATGAGGTCTTCCAGGAAGTCGGAAAGCACTTCTCCTTAAGGCAGCGTTTAAATAGTTTCGTAAGTATGGGAGCAAGTTCTGGTTGAAGCTTTTTTAACACTATAATTGGGATGCCATCAGGGACAGTTGCTTTACTGGAATCTAGGTTCTTTATTAGCTTGGCGACCTCATGCACGGATATTTGTATGTTACCTAGCTTGTTCTGTGTTATAGGAGAAAATATGGGGAGTTGATGGCCTTCATCGCATAGGGTAGAATTAGCTGCAAAGTTCTTTGCAAATAGTTTGGCCTTGTCTGACGCTGACGAGATGACCTCTGGTCCATTGATAATGGTTGGGATAGAACGCACACTTTTGTTCAAGATCCTATTTGTTATTTGCCAAAACTGGTGGGAACCAAGCCGCTGATCAGCTACCTTGGATTTAACAGACTGGGCATATAGCTCTCTTGCATTTTTTATTACTCTTTTACAGTGGTTTCTGGCAGTCCTGAAAGCAGCTTTAGTCTCAGTGCATCTATTACATTGGTAGCTATGGAAAAAGGGATTTCTGTGCGCGATAGCAGCAGCACATTCTGGGGAGAACCATGGCTGGCTGTTAGGTTTTTTGTTGGGATTTTTTAGATGGTATGAATTTGTCTATGCCTACAATTAACCATTCGGTCAGATCTGATACTATAGAGGACACTTGCTTTTTAAACATGGAGTGCAGAGGTAAATCAGATATGAATGTACGGAAGCTATCCCAGTCAGCCATAGAGTACCGGTATACAGTACGGTGGAGGGGTACGTCTGGGGACTTCTTACATTTCGTTTTTATCTTAACTGATACGTTGGAGTGGTCGGAGGATCCTAGAGGAGAATGAACGGAACATGAACATAGCTCAGGGGAAGTTGAGAGAAAAAGGTCTAGGGGGCTTGCATATTGACCGGGTGTATCGGGCACACGCGTGGGTTCGCGAAAAATCTGAGTGAGGTCATAAGCAATGGCAAAATCATGACAAAACCTCCCCTCATCGTCTGTCTTATTTGAATGGGTCAGCCATTCCACGTTATGGACGTTGAAGTCACCACAGATGTGGATGTTAGCCGAGGGATGTGTAGACAGTATGTGCTCTATTTTCTCAGATATGCTCTCAAAGATAGTAACTCCGCTGTTGTGGGGCCGATAGAGGGCAAATATAAATGCAGTGGTGTTAGCAAGTGCAACCCGGAAGCACATATAGGGTAAATTAGGATCTTCTCTAGAGATATCCCTGCCACACGGGAAGCCATCCTTAATGCAGGCACATATTCCATGCCCATGGCGATCTTGGGGGTCAGATTTAGATGTTAAATTTGAGTATCCGTTAATTATGAACTCATCTAGGGAAGTGGTCAGCCCTATTCCAGTTTCACTTAGAAATAATATGTTCGGTTTCGTCTCCTGTAATTGGGTTTCAACCTCTGGAAGGTTGGAACGTAGACCCCTGATGTTGGAGAAGGAGACCTGGTAGTAGGGGTCTACGTTGGAAGATGGGGTTATAGGTTTAATCGAGTTTTTATTCTGGAGATATTTCATGTTGAGGTTTTGGGATTTGTGGAATAGGTCGGCATACTTGGTTAGAGCAGTACAGAGAGGGAAAGTAAGAGAGAAAAAGACAGGAAATTTTTTTTGTAGCAATTGAAAAGTTAAAGCCGTAACAATTACCCACTAGTATGGCATCGAGAGGCCCCACCAGAGACCATTGCATGGTCCAGATCCACTCACCAAATGGCCATACAGCAGTCCCAGTACTTTGCGCCTGCTGATAGGACAGCCTCCTTTGTGGTTAATCCAAGGTTCGGGTCCCTGACTATCAGGCGGATAACGTCAGCCCAGACAAAACGTTTACCTCCAGCACCCTTACTAGTGACATGGCCACAAGGACAGACAGAGACAGAAAAATTTCCGACATCTCAGACTACTGGTCACCAAGTACTACCGACCTTTAAGCAGCTTTTTCTTCACCCTTTGTCAGAAAAATCACTCATTTAATGAGGACTGAGGGACAAAAAAGGAGAAGCGAGAGTTACTGGAGCTGCCGATAACACATCCACTGTATTATCTACTCTCCATTTAAAAAAAAAGGGGGAGGAGGGGAATAGGTACGCACACACACTCTCTATCTCCCTCTCTCTCTCTCACACACACACACATATACACACTAACACACAATAAATATATATTCAAGTTTGTAATTACACATCTACATACGTACGTAGTATACTTTCCCATATCAACATATGTTAATATATGTGTGTGTGTGCGTGTGTGCGCGTGTGTGCGCGTGTGTGCGCGTGTGTGTATTTACTACTTGGGATAGTATTTGAATATATAAACAAATAACATATTTTTTAGATAGCTCAATAGTGTCATACTAGAGCCATAAGATTTTCTTAAAATAAATTTGTCTAGAAAGGCATGCAAATATGCTTCACTTGAATGCATTGCTTTTCTGCAAGATTTTATTTTAGACCTTTTTGTATCCCGGATCTTTTCCTGCATTTCGTGATCTGCGCAATGGATTTACTGGATTGCCACTGGATTGCTTTCCGGATACTTATACTGACTTTACTATGCTGACTTTCTAAAGTTCGGACGGTCATTTTTATAGTTTTTATTTTGATTTTTGATTTTTGTCTATATTTTTAATCGCATATGTGTTATGTTATTTTTATTGTATTTTTATGGTATCTTTATTGTCATTTTATCTTTCTCTATTATTTTCTTATATTTCTCTCTATTTATATTTTCTTATTGTATATTTTTTTCTATTTATAACTATCTATGCTAGTAGTATATTTTTTTTTATTTTTAAGTTAATGTTCTTCTGCCAGGTTGTTATCGATAAATAACCCTGCTCTTCCCTCCTGATAAGAAAAATTAAACTTGACATACCATCGCCTAAAGAGTTTTCTATATAATTCACATGTTTTGCCTTATTAGTTAGTCTCTCACAATATTCTTATTGAATGTGGTAACTTTCCATGATGAGCACCGTCTGAGTCCGCTGCAATGTTAATGCTTGTAAAAGGGGACCAGATCCAGTGTGTGTGTGTGTGTGTGTGTGTGTGTGTGTGTGTGTGTGTGTGTGTGTGTGTGTGTGTGTGTGTTTAAAGAAACACAATAAAATAACATATTTTAATATGATGATTAAATAAAGTTTATTTAACAGTAAACTCATCAATTATTTCTCATACATACATATGTGTGTGTATGTGTAGTATTATATATAATCGGTGTAAAATGAGCAATACATCACATTTTGTTATTGCATGCGGTTGGCAGATGCGCAGTTGTCGAATGCTTGATCAGAGGAAGAGGTGAGGTACAAAGAACTGAAAATGCCTTGAACCAGTCAGACCACCTTAAAACGTATTCCCTTTCTTTGCAAAATAAACGTATTCCCTTTCTTTGCAAAATAAACTCAGTGAATGGGAAGAGCCTCACTGAGATCGACTTTGTGAGCAAAACGATATCCAATGCTATCTGGGGACAGTCTTAGGTGTTAAGTACATATCTGAAGCGGCTAACCCCACGTCTAACGAACATTGATCACTACAAAGAGCAAGAACCAGTCAAAGAAAGATCCAAAGAGAATAGAAAGAGAGCCGGTTATAACCATTCCCGTCCTCCCGGAAGTGGAGGAGAAAGAGGAAGATGAACATTGGAGAGCGAGAGTTGAGTTTGGACAGAGCTCTACCAGGTAGTTCGACTGCGGTGTTTCTCCAATCAGGTTGGGTCCCTTTGAAGACTAAAGAATTGAACTGATATGTTGCTGTTTGTTCAAATAAGTAAAATTAAATATATAAAAGGCCTCTACACGTTTTACTTAAAAAAAGCATATTTTTACAAAGATAATACTTTATTATTTTTTGCATAAAACAATAAATAAAATGCTATTATTTTGTTGTTTGGAATTTGCTGTTATAAAAATGTATTATTGTATGAAATACTTTTTGATTTCTTTCTTTGTTTTTTAGAAAAATAGAATAACATGTTTTATAAATTAATTGGGTTTTTTTTCGTAGTATTAAATTATATTATTTTTTAAATTCTAGCAAACATAATACACACGGATTTCATGTAAAATGTTGCCAAAGTAATTGTTTTTAACTGTACGACGCCAGAGAAACTCCTGCGGGTAACTTCTAAAATTTAATGCACTAGTTCCTTGCATTGCTCGGAATTTATATTGCTTCATGAGCCGTCCGCGCAATTGGTGTCTACAGTTCTGTCGTTGGGGTCCGCAGAATTTTACTTATGATTTGCATGGTTTGGTAGGTCATTGTAAGATTGTCAACCATCAGTAATTGTTCTGGTGCCAGGGTTCACAAATAATTTACGAAACTTTTACATATTTTCTTTTACACCAATTTGATTACTTACTTTTAACTAAAGCAGGAAGCCCGGTTTAGTAAGTGGGACATTTTTTATATAAATCCGTTTTTTGTTGTTGTTTTTTTTTTCTTTTTGTCTTTTTTTGTTTTGTTTTTGTCTCTTTTTTGTGTGTGTGTCTTTTTTATTTTTGTTTTTGCTGCGGACTTGGAGTCGCCTGTTCTTCTGATTCATCGCCTTTTTGCCTAAGCATATCTAATTTGCCAAAAGAGACTTACGCACGATTAAATCTACGCGTACTCTGATCCTAGATGAATTTCGACCAACTATCAACTTGGGTAATATAGCGAAACACTACGACTGACACTAAAATTAAATATAGCTCACATTACCCACTCTTACACCCCGGAGCTGTTTACCAAAATTTATAATGACCGGTTTATTAGTTTAGAAGTGAACCCTGTACATACAAACATAAACATACAAAATTTCTGCCTGACGTTTGTACAAACACCGCGTGAGGTCCCGAGATAAAAGAAACACACGTGTAGCTGTGAACTCGAGAATTATCAACCAATGAAAATATGAGGGATGTGCAATAAGTAATGCCCCTGACCCACTTCCCATAGCAGTAGAGCAACGAAAGTTGGAACAGTTATCAGTCTTTCTCTACATAGGAACAACCCAGAGTTACGCATTTCTTCAATCGTTCAATACAGCTCTGGGGACTGTTTTTTTAGAATGGGTATAATCTCTCATTTAAAAATTCAAATTGAAATATTTCTGATTTGCATTAAAATAAGTAGTTATTAGACACTAATCAATAGAATTTCACTTTCTTCTTAAAACCCTTTAAAATTAAACTGTTCGAGCTTTCTAATGTTACTCCTTTATCTTGTCTGTTTCAGTTAAATCGTCATTTTATTAGCTAATCATATATGTCATATTTTCCTAGTTTTTTACTTATATGCCTCTATTATTCCGATGCATCAGATGCCCTCCCTCACCTGGGAGTCTGGCCAATAACCTTATCTAAGCGTCACGTATGCCATTTTTATGTTTACCATTTTAAACGGCTAAATTTTCTGGCCTCAATTCTAGCCCCCTCCAGCCTGTTTATTCTCCTTGTTTTAATTCTAGCTTCACTAAACCTTTTCTATCTACTCTAGCACAAAGTTATACAGTATGTGATCACTTCAGGAGAGAGATGTAGGAAAAGATAACTGTGCGTGGAATATTATTCTATTCATAATAAGTTTTGTGAAGTCTATTTCACATGCGAAGGGGGGGCTAGATTGTTGTTATGTCTTGCTGTTTATCAACACTTTTCATGTTATTCAATGTCGAATCCAGTAAGTTTGGGAAAAAAATTATGCTTCAAGTTCTTCCTCTCTTCAAATATTTATCATGTGCTTGATTTGATCGTTTTACGGCATATCAACCCTTTTCGTGTTATTTAATGCTGAATCTAGTGTTTTTTAGGGGGGAAAAAATTTGCTTCAATTTCTTTATAACTTCAAATATTATTCATGGTGTTTGATTTGGTTTGGTTTTGTTGTTTTGTTTTACGACATATCAAACCTCTTCGGTTTATTTAATAATGCCGAATCCGGTAATCCACTAAACGTTTTTGCGTCTCAATTTTTCTATATCTTCAAATATTTATTCATGTCGTTTGGTTTGATTGTTTTGTTTTACAGCATATCAACCCTTTTCGTGTTATGTAATGCTGAATCCAGTAATTGTAGAAAAAAAAATTATGCTTCAGGTTCTTTATATCTTCAAATATTTATCCTTGTACTCAGTTTGGTTGTTTTGGAAAGGATTTTTTTTTTAATTGTTTTTGCTTTTTTGTTGTTTTTGCCTTTGCAGACCATGATTGAAATTTGCAACGGAAATAGAAAAAAAAAGATAATGTCAATGTTTGATGTATTTAAGTTAGGAAGCTGATATCTTCAGACAGCCTGATCTGGTATCACCAATTATAACATGTGCGAAGGGACGTTCTACTGTTAGCATCTGAGTCGACTTAACCAAGAGTGAGTTGAAAGAATATTAACCGACTCAGAGTAAGTATCAGGCGGAGTCACTCAACCGAGATTGTTGAAAGAAAGCTAAAAGTGGGAAATGCAATAACAGAAGATTTCTAAAATGCATCTATTTCATCTAAATATCTAGAAATGAAAATAATATTTCCAACTTAAGCGTGACCGACAAAAAAGACTTGGAGTAAAAACCAAAAAACAAACTCGCCACTAATGGAAAAATTAGTTTCATACATGCACGGTGCGTGCACACGCCCTTGACCTCTTCTTGTGAGTCCCATCTAGACGTATGTTAGATTAATGTTATGATAGAAAGGATCTATAAAAATGGACGTACCCAGATACAATAAATGCAGTTACGGCTAAACATCGTGATAGTTATTGATTTAAGTTGTGACTCCAAAATCAAGCACGTTACCTTCTGTAACAAACTTTTGTTACACATTTTTTGTTAATTATACCACTGTGTTTGCCTTAATTATATTACTGACTTTGCAAGGTCACTAAAGTTAAGGTTAGAGTGAGATGTAAAAACACACAATAAACGCCACTGTGGTACGCATCGCGGAATGGTGGAAAGCTATATGTATATGTTTGACATAAATGAGCAAGAAAAGGGTCAGAAATAACACGTTTTATTATCATTATTATTATTAACCCTACTACTCCTACAACTACTACTACTACTACTACGACTACTACTACGACTACTACTACTAACTGCATTTTGTCTGTCCCTGTGTGGCGAGTGTTATCGCAATATGTTGTATACTGGTCTATATTACTGGCAGATGTTTTTTATACGTGTGTCTATGATCGTCTAGTGTTGTGATTGTAAGCACGTATATATACGTCTGATCGTCTCGCAGTGTTGTGTATAACACTACATGTCATATAGGGTTTATACAAATGTCGTTCATACATTCAATACCTTTTCATAACGGGAGAATGCGTAAAAGTTTATGGGCATTTGTTTATAAAGAAATGAGCATCTTTCTCCGGTTCAACATCAGACAAAAGGACACATTTCTTGAATAGTCGCAACTCTTTGATGAATAGTTCTTTGATGTTCCCCTGAAATCGCAGACACTTTTCCTCCGAAGAAACTCAAAATGATGAAGTCATCTTTTATACACATAATATATATTTCCATGGTTACGAAATCTTCTGCTTCTCGGATCGCACGCCTGTACTTTTGTTATCACATCTTCTTTAATTCCCAAGCCGAACGCTTCCCGACTGGCGAAGCCAATCTTCTCTCATGGACGGCTCCCAACTCTGCATCTCGAACTTCTTACTAACTTCCTGGTTTGTGTCGTGAATATGTACAAACTCCTTTCTTTGTTAGGTCGATTCTCTGACGTCAGATCTAGATAAATCTTTTGTTACGGTAAAACAATAAAATGTATTTCTTTTTTATAACTAAATTCCATAATCCCTTATCTACAACACTGTTTATGAACTAAGATTTCTAAATCTTTCCTTATAAATTGATAACTGTAAATTTTTCCCTCCATACATTTTTTGTTGTTATTTAAACGTTTTTACTCATTACATTCCTTTTTGTTATCGAAATATTTCCATTAAAAAAACATTGACAATATTAACCAGTTTCGCTTCAATTAGGTCTTTCAGCGTTTTCCAGGATAGCAATAATAAACACAAAGATGCAAGAGCAGTTATAGAGATGTTTGAACGCATCTGAAATTAAATACGCACATTCAATCTCATCTTTATCAAGAATAAAATCCACATGACAATAAGCGCAAATGAAATGGATGTATTGTCCGTTCAATGATGAAAGAAACCTTGACCTCTGCGGTCTCTACCAAATTACTCGGCCAATTTTTGGTCTAAACATTTGAAATTTTAAGTAAAGTAAAAAAAAAATATGGGAGAAGCTTTTTAATCGGTTTTTGGGCGAGAATATGGCTGCCAAGAGGTCAAAGTTGAAAGTGTTGACCTTTGCAAACTCTACTAAACACCTCCGCCAATTTTGAGTTTAAACACTTGAAATTTTAGATGTAGATTAGCTGGACATGAGTCAAAATTTTAACATATGTATACATATGCACATAAAGTTATGAACAGTACATAGGGCCCGAGCGAACCCGGGCTGAACTGCCAGTATATATATATATATATATATATATATATATATATATATATATATATATATATATATATATATATATATATAATCAGAGGTTAGTGAGGAAATTACTTTTTAAAAGCCGTCAAACAAACACATGCCAGCATGTAAAGCGGATTTTGAACCGATGATAATGATGAGAGTTAATAAATGAACTCCATAATAAAAAAATGATGCATTGGGTAAGAGAAAGGGGTTTAATCTGAGATAGTTTTCATTTGTAAATTTCAAAGACAGTGTATTCATCGTTGAAGATGACCAAGTGTGCTCCCGACTATTAAATTGGCATTTTGAAAAACATACGTTTCTGTCTTCAAAGATCGCAGGACGTAATCGTAAAAAAATTGTCCCTTAAATGTGTTAAATACGAGAGGAATGAGCGTGCTTGACAGTGGTGACAAAATAATAATAATAAAAAAGAACTAAATAATCTGTACTGAAAATAATTGGATCAAAAGAGTAATCACAAACAAGGGTAAGAATTTCTAATCAAAATAGGGAAAATGTCAGGAATGTAATTACAAACATTAACTAATCGTTAACTTAAAAATTGAGAAGAAAACGGCGAGGTAAATAATTTTTTTTTAAATTACAGTTTCACCCCAAACAAGGCACATTGCCACTTTGATGTAGGGGGCTACTATCAGGGGCATAAGCTACAGGGGTACTATGTGGGGAGTTGGGCAGCAAGATGTCGGTTCACGTTACACTTGAAGTTCTGCATGTGCTTCAGAATAAATATGTAACACAATATTAGCTACTTGTATTTGCTCTACCGCTCTCCCTCAAACCAAGACTGTACCCTAATAAACAAAGACTCAGACAGCATAGATATAGCACTCTCCCTCGATACTAGCGCACAAATACATGTATTTGGTGACTTCAATCTCCACCACAGTAACTGGCTATGATTCTCTAATCACACAGATGTAGCTGGTAGCACAACACATAGCTTCTCTATATCCCATTCCCTATCTCAATTGGTTACATTTCCGACACGTTTCCCAGACCAGCAAGATCAACATGCCTCACTTCTAGATCTCTTTCTGACGACGGTTCGCGATGACTGTACAACAAATGCCCACAGCCCACTCGGGAATGCTGTTCACGCTGTGATAATGGTAGAAATCAGTCTAAATTCTCTTCTAAACTGAAGACCCACTACTCAAAACAATGAGGTATTACAAAAAGGCTGATTGGGAAGCCATCAGGGAGCTCATCAGAGATGCCCCATGGCAAAATATCTTTACTCTTCCAGTGGAACAGTGTGCAAATGAGACCACTGAATGGTTCAAAACTGCAATTGAAGCACATGTTCCCGCACGGAAATTCTATAGTAAGCCCCACTCTCCCCAATAGTTTACTTCTGCTTGCGCAGCTGCCATTTGTCAAAGGCAGCATGCGTTCCGCAGATTCAACCGACATAAGTCCAGCTCAAATAAACAGAAGTTTATAGAAGCTAGAAATAATTGTAAGAGAGTGATAGAAACAGCTAAGACAGATTACTCTGAAACCACCAGAAAACGCATCGAAGCACAAAAATTAGGAACCCAGGATGTTTGGAAAATCTACAACAGCGTAGTAAATAATGGACAGTCAACTATTCCCCACTATCAAACAATCATGAGGTTGCTTGCACGGCAACTGACAAGGCTAATCTGCTTGCCAGTCAGTTTGCCTCAAACTCCACACTTAACTCGTTACACCACTCACTCCCTGATTTTCCTCTGCGAACAGACGCCACACTAGACGATTTGAAAATCACCCCTTCTCAGGTACATGCTATTGTAAAAGACTTAGACACATCAAAAGCATGTGGACCAGATCTCATCCCGGCTGTGCTATTAAAAAATGCTCTGCCGAGGTTGCTCCAGTTCTGTCCAAACTTTACAATAAATGCCTTAACGAATCTTGCTTTCCCGACTGCTGGAAAACCGCCTCTGTGGTACCAGTCTTCAAGAATTCTGGTGAAAGAACTGACCCACTAAATTATCACCCCATTAGCCTCCTCCCGCTTTTCGCCAAAATATTTGAGTCCTTAGTTAATCAAGCCCTAGTCCAGCATTTAACAGCTGCTAAACTCCTGACTGACAAACAATATGGATTCAGGCAAGCCCGTTCAACAGCTGTAGTTTCTGAACGGACATACCGTTCATTGGACAAAACAGGGGAGGGTAGAGCGGTGACCCTTGATATATCTAAGGCTTTTGACAGGGTATGGCACGATGGTCTTCTAAGGAAAATTAGATCATATGGAATCACTGGAAGAATTCATAATGTAATTAAATCCATCTTAAGTAATAGAAAAATCAAAGTTGTCCTCGACGGTCGTACATCTAAACAATATGCCATAAATGCGGGAGTACCTCAGGTGTCTATCCTTGGACCTCTATTATTCCTGATAATCATAAATGACCTCCCTGATAAAATTGTTTCGGAGATGGGTATATTTGCCGATGACACCACTCTCTATAACAGATATGAGGGGAAAACAAATGAACACATATCCAAGGAAATTTCAGAAACACTAGAGGATGACCTCCAATCTGCAATGGAATGGGGACAAAAGTGGTTGGTCACATTCAATGCTGCTAAGACTAAGCTTGTTTCCTTCAATAACTACAAGAAACCTTCTCTACCACCAATAGCAATGGCCAAGAACACATTGCCTGAAAGTACTTCTTTTAAACTCCTCGGCCTAACGTTTACAGGGAATATGAACTGGAATAGATACATTGAGAACATTGCCAAGGCTGCTGCAAGGAAGGTTGGCTCCCTCTACCGTGCTAGAAAACTACTTAAGCCTGACAGTATCCTATACCTCTATAAGGCCACCATTCGCCCATGTATAGAGTACTGTTGTCACATCTGGGCTGATGCATCTGCTGCTTACTTCTCGCTCCTGGACAGGGTTCAAAAGAGAGTCGCCAACCTGATAGGTCCTGAACTGTCATCTAGGCTTCAGCCTCTGTCCCATCCACGAGATGTTGCATCCCTCTGCCTGTTCTACAAATACTTTAATGGTGAATGCTCTGAGGAACTGCAAACACTTTTACCTCCCCGACGTAACTACCCCCGACAAACCCGACAAGCTACTAAGTCTCATCCCTTTACAGTAGAGATCCCTAGGTGCAAGAAAGCCTTTTACTCCAATAGTTTATTCCCCAGAACTGCGGGTCTTTGGAACTCCCTTCCGAGATTCTGCTTTCCCAACTGCACTGATATGCAGAAGTTCAAGTGTAATGTTAACAAACATCTTTCTACTCATCTCCCTTCATAATTACCCCGCTAATTAAGTCCCTGATAGTAGCCCCCTGCTTCAAAGTGGCACTGTGCCTTGTTTGGGGTGAGAATTGAATAAAAAAAATTTTTTAAATACAGTTGAGGAAGAAGGAACCCGGAAGGGAATTCCAAAGTCCAGCGGTTCTAGAGAAGAAACTACTGGAGTAGAATGCTCTCTTACATCTAGAGATCTCAACTGTAAAGGGGTGGGATTTAGCTGCTTGTCGGGTTTGTAGGGGGTATTTATGTCGAGGGGGCACAAGTGCTTGCAGTTCGTCGGAGCATTCACCGTTAAAGTACTTGTAAAACAGGCAGAGGGATACAACATTTCGTCGGTGGGACAGAGGCTGAAGCTTAGATGACAGTTCAGGACCTATCAGGTTAGCGACTCTCTTTTGAACCTTGTCCAGGAGTGAGAGACTAGTAGCAGATGCACCAGCCCAAATATGACAACAATACTCTATACATGGGAGAATGGTGGTCTTATAGAGGTACAGGATACTTTCAAGTGTTAGTAGCTTTCTAGCACAGTAGAGGGAACCTAGATAATTAATAAAATGGCCGAAATCAATATGCAAGTATCAGGAATTTCATCAGTTGTCTTGATGTCTTATTTATATATTTTATTGTTACAGAAACAATTGAACATACAAAAAGTACACACAAAAAAATTCCTAAACAACAAAATTAGGCACAAGACCCTATAAGAAGTTGGGGGGTACAGGGTCTTTGTGACTATGTGATAAAGGAGAACAATGATGACTTGGAGTCTTAATCTTGACTGGCAACATTTACCATAATACCTCATTCACTCTATGGATCCTAATCTTACTAGTAAATCCCAAGCGTTGAGAATAAAGAACATATTTACAATTTGTAAAAACTTATCTGTATGTTTGTGTATGTATTTTTTTAATGTATATAAAAACAAATATAGTGTGTGTGTGTGTGTGTGTGTGTGTGTGTGTGTGTGTGTGTGTGTGCATTTGTGAGGTGACAAAAAGTTCAATTCCATTGGTAAAACAAGTTGTCTTGATGTCTTAGCCAAAGGTTCAAATGTTCGTAACATTCCTTGGATAAAGTGGTCCTTTTTAATGCATCCTTCACGTATTTCATAATAGGCAACACCTTGACTGTCATATAATACAACACAATGTTCAGTTGGTCCTTTCGAATTGGATAGTAACATTCGGCATTGTTGCCCACATAGAAATCCACCTTCCATTCTTCTACAGAACATATTTAAATTAGTTTGATATTGATAATCATTTTTTATGATCTGAATTAAACTTTTTTAAAAACCTTTCTTTTAGATTTATGTGTGTTTACACCAACAGGAACGCCTATAACTTTTTTCAGTGTCAAACAAGCTCCGTCAAGATATCGTTTGAGTGTACTTGGAGATACGTTTATTGCTATATGTAGATTTGGATGGTTCCGTAATTTTCCACATAAATATTTCAAGGTAAATTGACAAATATCTTCTAACCGTTTGTAACAAGGCAAAACCTTTTAATTCGTTTTTGGCTTTTCCTTGTGGTTTCGTTTCGATGCTTTTTTCCGCCCTCAATAATCCACTTTTTCGCTGTACTTTCATTACAGCTATTTGCTCTTGCAAACGCCAATCTAAATGATTTTGAGCAGCTTCGATAATACGGCGTTTCACATCAATTGGTTTTGTTTCATATTCAGCCTGTTTCGTGTCTGTTTTTTTACTCCTCGTTTCATGATGAGTGTCTGTAAAGAATTTGTTTATAAAATTGAAAACTCGATTTTAAATTGATTGAAAATTGATTGCCTTGGTTTTAAATTGAATAGTTTAGTTTTTTTAATTTGAATGTGTTAGTTTTTAATTTGAATTCCTTATTTTTAATTTGAATATCTTATTATTTAATTTGATCGACAACAGGTTTAGAAGAAATTAAATTCGCTTGATCGTTGCAATTCTGTTATATTGATGGTTCCGAGCAGCGCCGGAAAAGAAATTAGTCGATTATTATTATGATTGTGTTTCCTAAGTCTAAATGGAATGTCACTTGAAACGAGTATTTTAGAATGAAATATGTGTAAACAAAAAACTTAAGCATGCTAGCTTGATAAGATGGAATTTTATTCTGACAATTATGTTTTTCATTTACAAGAGGAATTTGAAATCAAGCGGCCAGTTTGGAATGTGGTAATAATAACAAATGGATTATGTGAAAACTATCAGATGATGACGTAATAAATTAGAAAGATAGTTTGAGATAGACGCGAAGTTTTAGTTGAAGAAAAAGTGTCGAGTATCTGCCTTTGTCTGGGCCGGACATGGAATTAGGGAACCCACCAGTTTAGGATGAAATTATTACTAAAATGGAGCAAAGAAATCCTCAATGGAATGATAAAAACCAATTCTAAGAAGCAATTGTGATGATTGCCCACCAATGTTGAAATTTATTAATGGTCAAGGTGGTGTGCAAAAGTTCTTATTGATCAATGGACTGGCACGTAAATTATTATCCATTTATTATGTTGTAAATAGTCCAACAGTTAAAATTTGTGCCCCAAACAGGTGTCAGTGCTTTCTTATTGAAAGGAAGCACTTTTCAACTAATAGTGCAGCATGGTTCTACGCCAAAAACTAAATTTATCTATTATTTAACGATTAATGATGTAGATATATAATTTGCAACTGAATATTTTTAAGTATAACAAAATGTGCAGAACATAAAATAAATCTAAAATAATACGCTTTGAAAATCGATAAAATTCAAATTAAATCTTGTGTGACGTAATCTGGCTCCGCCATTAAATGACGATTCACGTGCAAAATCAGCATTTTAAGCCGTGACGTTGGCGTGAGGTCACTGGATTAAATTCATGTATAGGCATAAAGCTCTGAAGAAATGTGTATAAAAGCAACGAGAAGAAAAATAAAAAGAAGCGTGGCGACTGGGAAGTTATGTTCGACAAGTACGAAAGTCTATTTTTCTTACCTATGGGAAGCGAGCCGGTCGGTTTGGCAGCTGTATCTGGAACAGGATGTTGAGGGCCAGCTGTGTCTAGTACCGTGTATTGAGAGCCAGCTATGTCTGGTACAGTGTATTGAAAGCCAGCTATGTCTGATATCATATATTAAGAGCTAGCTATGTCTGGTACCGTGTATTGAGAGACAGCTATGTCTGATACCGTGTATTAAGAGCCAGCTGTGTTTGGTGCCGTGTATCGAAAGCCAGCTGTGTTTGGTGCTGTGTAATGAGAGCCAGCTGTGTTTGGTGCCGTGTATTTAAAAGCCAACTATGTCTGGTACCGTGTATTGAGAGCCATCTGTGTTTGGTAGCTTGTATTGAAAGCCAGCTATGTCTGGTACCGTGTATTGAAATCCAGCTATGTCTTGTACCGTGTATTGAAAGCCAGCTATGTCTGGTACCGTGTATTGAAAGCCAGCTATGTCTAGTACCGTGTATTGAAAGCCAGCTATGTCTGGTACCGTGTATTGAAAGCCAGCTATGTCTGGTACTCTGTATTAAGAGTCAGCTGATGTTACAGAGAACAACAACGTTATATTTGTACCTAAATATTTTAACTTAATTAAAAAAAGCTTTTTTGTTAAACATTTTCATGCATTGCTTTTACAGCTTATAAATAAACAAATATATAAATAAATTAGTTTTCTTTCATAAGTCTTTTAGCTTCATCTTTCGTTTTTTTTTTAATTCGTGTAATTCGATATATTTCTCAAGTAGAGGTGTGATTAAGATTAAGTTTTGCATATATTTCACGCATAATATTGATTTTTATTTACTACTGAATTTGTTTATTCTTATCCTTCTTACTTTTGAACTATTTTTCTTTTTATATTCTCTGTTGTTGAATTGTGTATGTCCTGTACATTTTATTTGTATAGCTCTATTTATATTTTGTATTTCGCATTAGTGAAAAATCAACGTTACCTTCATTGTGCCCTTTTATGTCTTATAATATTTCTGTGTCTATAATTCCGTCGTAAAAAATATTGTACAGTTGAATATCTTTACTATTGCCCCTTAATTCTTTTTCTTTTTTTTTTTTTTTTTTTGCTAAATAATTCCGCACTGGCAACGATGTGATTTTTTTTAACCTTCAATTTGGTAAAAAAAAAAAAAAATCTATGTGCTGATGAGTAGACATATTTACATATATATTGGTGTCGTCTCAGAAAAGATCGTACACATATTTGTAGTTTAATTTTTGAAATCTTAAGTAAATAATTTTTTCGAAAATCATATAACCTCGTACCTACTATATATATATATATATATATATATATATATATATATATATATATATATATATATATATATATATATATATATATATATATATATATATATATATATATATATATATAGGGCTCTCTCAGTCTTTAACAGACTATGGTTACGCACAAAGAGGTGCCTGTGCGTAAAAGTTTTGTTGCCAGGAGGTGCGCAATCTCCAAACACACCTCTGCTGGGTCGACATTGTATGAATGAACACTAAACCAGTGGCAAGTGAAGTATATATAATAATAATGTAATATACGGCATAATCGCGTTGACACACCTGTCCTTGTAAGATCACCGAGGTTAAGCAATGGCGAGCCTGCTAGTATCAGATGGGTGACCATTTTGGAAATTCTAGACGCTATATGAGCTCCCGCTTACCTTGGCGTCTGTTTCTAGTCGATATATATATATATATATATATATATATATATATATATATATATATATATATATATATATATATATATATATATATATGCATGCTAGCAAGGAGGCTCATCGTTGCCCGGGATTGAATGATGTCCAACACTCCCAAATTTTAATTGTCATCAAAATCGTTGAAATTGCCGAATTTTCAATCAAATGGATTAGCTGCCTACTCTAGTTGGGAGCTCATCTCGGTAAACCTGGAGGAAGCTTCATATGCCTCCCTACAATGACTTAGTCTACAATACATTGTAGTCTACATTGCACTGAAGAGAACCTACTGTTGGTTTTATAAAATTATTGTTATATACAATGACTTTAATTGACATTTAAAATGCAAAAGTCAAGTATCATGTTTCAGTTATGCTCTCAACAGAAACATTCATTTGGAACGCACCCTTGTCATATCAAAAAACCTACTGTTGATTTCTTTCTGCTTGTGTATCAATAAAACTTCTCAAATATACTTGTGATATTAGGCTGTATAAGGCGTTAACTTTAGTCAAAACCGCCTGTTCCTTCTTTCATTGGGTTTTTTTCAATTATTGATTATCGATACTCATCGAATATTTTCCAATACAAAACCTATCTAAGAACACTGCTAGATACATAAAGTGCATTTGTATGAAATTTCATAAATATCGGGCCGGCCATTTCAAAGTCCATACGGAATAAACACACACACATAAAGTTCCTTTTATATAATAGATAGATAGATAGATAGATAGATAGATAGATAGATAGATAGATTACTCTAATTCACTCCAAACATTGTACCTTACTATTAAGACGTAATGGGCTACTGTCGATTAAGGTCTTACCTACAGAGGCATCGAAAGTGTGGAGTTATGCAGCGAGGTGTTTGTTAATATTAAATTTTGATTTTTTGGCACAATTAGAAAAAGTAAAGAGCAGGGAGGGAATTCCAAATGCAAGCAGTTCTAAGGTAAAAGGCTATTGATATTTGTTCGTATGTTTAATTAACATTATTAACGTTATTTTGTGATTAGCGACACATGAACTGCAACAAACAACACTAAATGGCATCTCCCTACCAAATTTGATTTGCGAACGCTACTTACATTGCAAGAAACAACAGTCTTGGATTTTCACCTTTGAGTCACTGCAGATCAATACAAATACAACGCGGGAGGCAAGTTTGGAAGAAATATTGCAGAATTCTCCTCAGGCAATACATACTTTAAAGCAAACGCTCACTTGGGATTATGAGACGGTAAGGTAAGGCTGCACAAAGGGAATAAGTTGGAAGGAGTGGGAAATGTATGAATGAACACTAAAATTTAATTCTGAAAGAGGATTGGATGAGCAAGTCACGTGGTATCTCGTGAGTTACATCACTATATGAACTCAAATGATTTACGCCCACCTATGAATTTAAAGAACATTGGCAAATTAAAAAAAATGATTTCGACTTGCTAACCAATAAAAAGCCTCCTGCTTGAATAACATCGACTGCCCTGGAATCGACTAATCTAGATGATTAAATGCAGAAGATATTTCTTCTATCTTTACTGTATAAACATTAAAAAGTGTTGTCTTTATTTAATTTTATGGTGCAACATGGACTTTTGAAATTATATATATATATATATATATATATATATATATATATATATATATATATATATATATATATATGCACTTTCGTAAATATTTGAATTTATTCAAAACGTATCGCAAAAACAAAGACAAATAACATCTATAAATATATATATATCTGTCTCTCTCACTCTCTTTCTCTCTCTCTCTCTCTCTATATATATATATATATATATATATATATAGAGAGAGAGAGAGAGACAGACAGACAGACAGACAGACAGAGGAGGAAGAGAGCAACAGTATGCAATAAAATTCTGTTTAAACTTCTAACAGAAGCGTATGGAATTCTGCAGACTACTTTGGGAAAATCTTGTATGAATCGAGCATCAGTTTTTGAGTGGCACAAAGGATTCAAGGAACGCAGAGTGTCTGTGAGGGATGATAAGAGATGTAGGAGGAGTAAGAAAGTCAGAAGACCAGAGTTGATTAGCCCAATAAATAATTTCATGGATAAGGACCGTCGTGTGACTATAGAGACAACGAGTGCACACTTTGATGTCAGTGTGGGAACTGTACAAACAATCATTTGCGAGGCACTGAAGGTGCGAAAGAGAAGTTTGTCCCAAAGTTGCTCAGAAAAGATCAGAAAGAAAGACATTATCAAGACAGCAGAGAGATGGTCAAGCTGATCAATTCAGATCCGGCAGTTCTTCATGCTCGGTGACCTATGATGAAAGATGGATCTACTGCTATGACCAGAAACCAAGAGGCAGAGTTCGCAGTGGACGCATGCTAGCTTTCCCAGACCAAAAAAGCCCAGACAAACAAATCCACCACGAAACTTATGATGATCTATTTTTTGATCGCACATGCACTGGGATCCCACTGGATAGACAGTCAACAAGGAATACTAATGTTTTAAGGGAGTACCGGAAGAGATTCTGTCGGAAGACGTCAGCACATTTCAAATCGGGTCACTGGCATTTCCACCAGGACAATGCACCTGTTTACAACTCCATTTTTGTTAAAGATTAGTTGACCAAAATAGACACCAAGACAGTTTCTCACTCTCCCTTGCTCCTGTGACTTCTGGTTACTCCCTAAGCTCAAAGAAACCCTAAGAGGCTGTCGTTATGAGACAACTGAGAAGATGAAAGAGACTGTGACGAGGGGCATTGGGTCCAAGAGGACTTCCTTTGGTTCCTCCAGAAGTTGTTGGAACGATACAAGTGCATTGCAGCTGGGGGAGATCACTTCAAGCGGAGACTAAAGATTAATGTATCTACTATCAATAAAAGTGCCCATATGAAAAATGTTTGGAAACTTATTAAAAGACCTCATCAGGGGATACAAAACCCTTCTTTTAAAAAAGAGGATTTTTAAAATAAGGGTCTTATGCCGCCTTACCAAAGCATTACTTATATAACTAAAAATAGAAGTATATATATATATATTCAGAATGTGTGAGAATATATAATTATTTCCACAGCCAGACAACATCGTTGCTCACAAGGGCCATGACAGCCAACAAACCAGAAGTCTAGGACTCGAGTTTCGCCCTCATTTTGGGCTCATCAGTTAGACACATCCGAACTCGGGATTTAAAATGTCATGGCTCTTGTGAGCTGTGACGTTGTCTGGCTGCGGAAATAATTACATATTCTCTCGCATTCTGAAGATTCTATTGCTGATTGCTCGCTAAGATAGCGTGTCACGATAGCATCGTCCTTACGAGTAAAAGTTTCTATTTGTGAGACGTCGGCTTGGGTTGTAGCTGGTTGCGATAACCACGTCCCTTCTTCGCTACGAGGTAGGTTCAATCCACTGTCGGATTTCGCCGCGATTTGCTTGATCTGCATCAGTTAATAGGCTTTCTTGTGTGTGGTGGGTTTGCTCAGTTAGTAGAGTGCTTGCCTCTCATGAAAGAGGCTCGGGTTTCAAATCCTGTGTTCGGATGTGTCTAACTGATGAGCCCAGCTTGAGGGCGAAACTCGAGTCTTAGACTTCCGTCTTGTTGCTGCCATGACTCTTGTGATCTGCGAGGACATATATATATATATGTATATATATATATATATATATATATATATATATATATATATATATATATATATACTAGCACAGACCTGTGTTACCAGGTGGTAAAATACACTTAAATATGATATCTTCATTTGTGCAAATTTCGTATTTATTATTTGGATCCGATTCTGCATTGATTTTTATATTGTGTTCAATATATAGTAGTGATTTCAAAAGTAAAAAAAAAGATATTACTTAAGCTATGAGTTAATACCAATACTTTTTACGCAAATATTAGGCAAATATAAACTATGTAGAATATCCGCATGAATAAATTTACACGTAATCTATACTCTTGTAAATTTGGGTTTTTTGTGTTATGATATTCATATTAAACCCATTTTTTTCTATTTATTTAAAAAAAATACAACTTATTTATATATGAATCGTGGAATTGCATTCATCTGCAAAAGATCTAGCTATATATATATATATATATATATATATATATATATATATATATATATATATATATATATATATATATATATTGATAGGCTACATGATTACCTGGAGTAGATGCAAACCTGTATTCTCTTGAATTCGCCCCAATATCATATAACTTCATGTATCATTTATCGTTTAGATCTGCACGATATAAAAGATATACCAAGATTTAGGTTAACGGTTTTAGAAATTTTAGTTCAAGCGTTTTATTATAGTGGAAAAATAACTATTTGTTTAAGAGAGAATAGAGAGTTTATATTTATAGTGTACGTTTGGGTTACTTCATACTAGTGTCCTGTTATTGTTTGGGGTAAGTCATACCTAATATTATCTCATTTCCACAGTATCACAGTTACAGAATGTGTTGCAAGCAGTACGATCACATAGAAGCTGAATTTAGTTTTATTTTTTGTTATGAATAAACATTATTAAAAAAGATTGAGGGAAAAGCTTTGAGGGGTATAGCATACATGCATATACTAAATATCAATTCTATTGTGGATGGGTTACGGGGTATATAAAATATTTAGAGTATGTGGAGAAATTTTTTTAAAGTGTTGGGTGTAATCAAATAGAATGTGTTTCGTGCATGATCATGACAAAAAAAGGTGTGGTTTTGAATTTAATAAATGTTGAGTCAGAGGAGGTTTAGGTGGGCAGGTGTGTTTCTGTTGGATATTGTATGTGGGTAGTGTTGGGATCGTATTTAATGAGGGTTTGTGAGGGAGTAGTGAGCAAGTAAGAATGGAGGTGTGATTCGTAATGCCTACAGTTTATTGAAATTTTCTGTTTTTTATTTAGGAGTTTATCCCTATCCTTACATTTCGTGATGAAGAATTTTTCATTTAAGCAGAGGAGGCAAGGTGAATTAACTGATTGGCAAGTTTTGGATTTTTTTTAGATTTCCCAGTTAACAATTTGTGTTAAGTATTTACTTGTAAGTTCATTGTAATATGTATCTAATGATGTTTTATCCTTATAATTGGAGTTAAGGAAGTAACTTTTTTTTACCTGTATATCTTTGTTTAAATGTATTGCTCGTTTGACGGATGTAGAATCTGCCAGTGGTGTGGTCCTCCTTTTACGAAAAGAAGGCCATGGTTTCTATATAGGCCGATCGTGTCAATTTCTATGATCTTATTTAGATTGCATAGGATGTATAGTCCCACTCAATTTGTAATTTCTGCAGAGTCCAGAGTTCCATCGGAACATCAAGGATGCAGCTTAATTCTTAATCAATTGCTCGTTTCTACTAATTAAAAAATTTTCTAATGATGTCAATTTCGTCCTTGGAGATGTTGGAAAAGAGAGAGGCAAATTCCATTGCGTCATTTAACAGTTCTTTTGTAATAGATGAGTAGTAATTGGCAATATCGAATTGTATAAAACACATTTATTCTTGTTTTCATCCTAGAGAACCAACTAATAGTATCCGCCGTATTAATCCATTGGTTAAGATTATATATGATTTTGATCTGAAGTTTAATCATTTCTTAGATTTTTTTTACTGATTTTACCGATTTTATGTCTTGTAGGTTGATTAGCCTAGTGGTTAAGTTATTGTTGAAGTTCTGTTTGTGGTCCTTTAGGGGGATGTATGCTTGCTTATTTGCTAGTTTATTGAATATTGCTAATTTCCAGTTTATCAGTTATGGATTTGCTGTCAGAGTTAATTTTCCCCACTAAATTGAAATTTGCTTTTTTGTAATGACTTGTAATATTTTGTTCTAATAATACGGTCAGTTGAGTCCGAGTTAATATTAACCTTTTCGCAGAAGGGTACCAAAATGCTAATAGAATAAGAAATAAAATCACACCCACCCCTAACTTACATTATATACACTAGTTCACTGTAATTTTAAGACGGGAAGTGAGCAAACAATTGCGAAGATAATATCTCTCCCAACTCTATCCTCAACTTAACTTTTTGGGCCCTAAATCCTACCCCATCATTCCCTCCCCCAACAGAGACAAAATCCAATCAACCTTGTTTTACGCACAGCTGAACCACACTCCTATCTCCTTCTTCATAAAAACTTGCTTACTGCAAGATGACTTTCAGATTCACTACTGATTCCTTTAAATGTAAGCGTGATTAACTGAAGAAGTCTCTAGTTACTAAATACTAGAAAACCGAAACACCCTCATGACTGTGTAGCAACATATTACTGCTTATGTAAAAACAAATTAAAAGTATACCCTGCTCTGCTTCTGTATTGATCATTCTTGTATTAACCTCGTTATGCCTCATTGGTTACCTTACCTCTGGAAAATACAACCCCAAATAAGAGTGTATATATATATATATATATATATATATATATATATATATATATATATATATATATATATATATATATAAACTGTACAGAAGGTTAGAAAAATATTAGTACCGTCGGTTTCAAGTCTTACATAAGGAGGGCCAGTTAATAGTAAATTATGTTAAGCTCTCGTCAGCCATTTTCCTGTTTATCTTACCGAGGAAACAAGCACCGCATATATTATCTCTAATAATGTTCATTTTTATTTAATTATAGCTTATCCGTCCCTATTCATATATATTTTATTCTAATATCAATTTTTCATTTTTTTATTTAATATTTATTTTTAGTAATTATCTGTTTAATTTATTTTGTCCTGTTTTCCTTCCTAATTTACATGACTTCTGTTCTTGATGAGCTACTTGTGATGTGTCTCAGTGTGTGCGTTTGGATTCTTAATCCGACATGAGGATGCGATGAATCTAGTGTGTTAGATATAAGTTAGTGTTAAGTTCATGCTTGCATGCCTTCTCGCTTCCAGTTAACACCGCTGACTAACCTCGTGGTGAAAAGGGAGCAGCTATGCATAAGTCTTCCTTGCCAGTCCCTCCACATTGGCCACATACGGTAAATGAGTGCTTTGCAGCCTCAGACTAAACTTGTAGGAGATCTCGGAGTAAGAGGGGACCCTAGAGATAGTGCGTTATGACCCACCGATGCGTGGACATGCCTTGGCACACTACCAACCTCTACTCCACTGTCTTGTGGGTGCCCTTGGTTGGGCGAAGACTAGAGGAACCAACCCCAAAATCAAATATAACTGCCTTGTGGGCCTTATCACAGCAAAATCCTACTGCTGCCTCGCAGTTTTTCTTAAAAGGCTATGGAACCTCATCTAGAAAGAAAAGGCGTAGTAGCGGATACAATAGGGCGACTGTCTATCTCACTGAGATTATTTTCGGCCAGAAGCTGCGGCCTCCTCTGCTGCTAGTCGTCGCAGGTTCGCTCCACTGGACATGAGCATTAGAGGTTCAGAGGGTGTCTATCTGGTACGCAGCAGATACTGCACCTAAACTGCGTAAGCAAGTTTGGAGCCAAGGTGGAAAGTCCTGTGGTGATGGAGTGAGACTACGCCAACACCGAGAGATAAAGCACTGAGGCCCCAACTAGTCATCGTCAAGACTGACGGACTGCATGATGATGATGATGATGATGATGATGATGATGATGATGATGATGATGATGAAAGGGAAGCATCATTTCTATTCTATAATCTTTTGATTCATTTTATATTAATTGAAGGGGAATCATTAATTATTATAAGCGTTTAATTTTAATTATTTACATTTTAACGAATAAGTATTCCATATGTTATTATTTTATTTTTATATTTAGTTTGTACATATAGTTATATATTTGGATATATTTATATAATATAATTTTACAAAATTTCACTTCTGTGTTCTCTGCTCATTTTTTCTATATCTTTTTTTCTATCTTTTCGGGGTTTATAAGTGAAATATTTACTCTTACTTCACAGTCAGTGTACTCCTATATAAACTATTTTAATTTAATTTACTTTAATTCAATTTAATTTACTGAATTATAATAGAGAGGCGTTTGTAAGTGAATACCAACCTATATAAATTCACTTAAACTAATAGATCCTTTTACATTTGAGTTTTGTTCTATTTTTTAGTTTTAGTTTTGTTTATTTTGGAATATCATATTTATTTATTCATCTGTTTCGTTAAAGTTTTTTATTTATTTATTTTATTTTTATCACATTTTATTGTCTATGTATCTTAAATGCCTTATTCCAGTCTATGTCAAACATATTCGCCTAAAAACAACCGTGTATATATATATATATATATATATATATATATATATATATATATATATATATATATATATATACACGGTTGAACATTTAATATATATATATAAACATCTAAAAATATGCGTTTAATATTTAATATATATATATATACATATATATATACAAATCCACAGACACTCAACAATACCTCCACTTCAAAAGCCACCATCTTAAAAACTGTCTAAAATCAATACCCTACTCCCTAGTACGTAGAGTCTGCACTATAGTAACAGACAGACACCTCCGTTAAACTAGACTAAATGAAATACAAATAACACTGCAGAAAAGAGGATATCCACTACCACTAATACAGAAAGGTATTGAACTGGCTGAAAAATTCTAATAGACCAACTAAGAACCCCAAAAGAACACAACAAAGAACAAATTCTAGCATACGTCTCTACACACAACACAAGCAACCCAGAACTATTCACACAGATAGCAAAAAAACGTATCCTCCTCAATCAGAACGACAAACTAAACAACATACTTAAAACAACAAAAATAATAACAAGCAAACGTCAACCCAAAAACTTAAAACACATCCTAACTTCCTCAAAACTCGTCCCACATACTACAAAAGGAGTTAAAAAATGCAACAAACCGCGATGTGCAGTATGTGACATAATGATAGAAGGTAACACATACACATTCAAAACCCAGCACAAACATTCAAAATAAAAAAGGATCTAAATTGCACCTCCAGAAATGTAGTATATGCACTAAGATGCACAACATGCAACGAATCCTACATAGGCGCCACCAAAAATTTCAGCAATAGAGTGGCCTTACATAAAAGCAACATCAAAATTGCAGATAACAGACACCTCTATGTTTCAAAACACGTACACACATGCAGTGGAAACAGCTTCAAAATAATGCCAATCTTCCAAACAGACAATTATTTTTATTTACTTACACAGAAAAAAACTTCATCACCAGATTCACTCCTGAACTGAACAGAGCCTAATATCATCACACAAAAACATGAAATGCAATGTACACTCGCATGCACATCCATACACATACACATATACACACCCACACATAAATCAGAACCGACACATTAAAACACACACACGTGCGCGCATACAACCACAAACAGGCATAACACCCCTATCTCTAATACAACACACTGAACAATACCAACCCTACTTAACCTCGAAACCAACAACATTAGGAAACACCTAGAACCATAGTATAATATCTGTTCCAACACCTTCTCCCTCCTCAGTCAGTGGAGGAGAACCCCCTCATGACTGAAACAACTATCATCCCTTCTATCATCCCCCTTCCATACCTATACCCCCTCCAATGCCCCCCTCTGGGGAACAGAATCTTCCCCACACTAGGAACTGATCCTGAGCCTGGCAATACCCACATGGGGAGACAAAAAATAGAAACATTTAAAAATCCCCTATACATATTTTAAATACACCCCTGTTTCTAAACAAACATAATATAAGGAATACCCGAAAAGACTAAAACGAAAAATCACAATACTAAAATCCAAGAATCTAAAAAATAAATATCAAAATAGAATGAAAGCGCCCCTACCCTTATTTCAGAAGAACTAGTCCCCCCCTCCCCACACATACACATTAGTAACGACCTCGGATCACAGTCGCCTTCCTAAGGAAGCAAATAACCCCCAAATACTATAAAACAATATACACATTCCCAAACCAATAAAAGCAAACACACACACGCATACACACACACACGCACACACACACACGCACACACACACACACACACCCTACCCCACCCTAAAGGAAAAGAAAAAAACATTAGCAGAAAGAGATAGCGACTAAAGCCAGATCAGCGGTCTCCCCCCCCCCGACAAGCCCAATAAAAGAGTAATAAAAATTGAGCATGCCAATGAATAATAAACACTTACAAGCCTCCACCCCTTGGAAAAACTTCAAATTAACTACGAAAATCGCCATTTTTACATCTCCAACACATTTGAAAATAATTTCTGACGAGGACGCATCACAGAACGTCTGAAACGCGCGTAAAAACAATTTCAATGACTTAAAAATATTATTACAATGATCCAAACATAATTCTCAATGAAAAACCAAGACACGGAATAATAAAATAATGTAAAAAAATGCACATTGTTGGTGACTACTCCCTTATTTAAATATACATCTTTCTTTCGTTGGAATTTCTTAACCCATTTTATATATATATATATATATATATATATATATATATATATAACTACTTAATTTACTCACATAAACTTAATATACGAAAGTATAGATTTATGCGTAAACTTTAAGTATTTACTTTAAAAGTGCTCAATACGTAGGTAGAGCTAGTTAGTAATTTATAAAGCCTGATGAGTCCTAGAGTGGATGAAACGCCGAATATTCAGTGTAGCTTAATCGCCATATATATTTTATAAATTACTATATATATATATATATATATATATATATATATATATATATATATATATATATATACACAACTTTTAGAAAATATAAGGTTTTGGGAAAGACAGATTGCTAGAGAGGAAAGACAAAAGCCCCCACCCCTCGTACATCTTCATCCTAGGTAAAATGTTTATGATTATTCGACGTTTTTGCAGAACTTATTGTCATTGAGTATCTTAAAACCTGAATGAATATTGTTATTAAGTTCATTGAGTTTTTTTCATATTTACGTTTCTGTTTCTGTGAATGAAAATTGGATGCTATAAGGCTATATCTAATGCAGTCTTTTGTGTGATTTGCTAGATTGTAATATATAGCCACTGGGTGCTGTGTCAATTTGTGTCTAATTGTGCGTTTAAGCTTGTTAAGGCATAGGCGGAGTCCAGGCTTGTTTCCCCAATGTAATTACCCATCGTGCATTCGGTTCAGGATAATAGATAAACTATATTTGGTCTATTGCTGTTGAGAGGAGAGTTTGAGTTAGATGTTGGTTCATGGAATGTTGAATGTGCCGTTGGTGTTAATATGTTAAGATATTAGGCTTGTTATAAGTTTTTGTCTCCTTGAGGTGTGAAATGCGATTTATTTTCGTGGGTGTTAGTAGAGAATGTAGGTTAGGGAGTTGTCGTTTTGCACTAATGGAGGTTTTATTGCATATTGTGCTGAGGGCGGGGTCCTGTTGCACTTGCTTGCATATCTGCTTAAGAGGCTTGCGTACATTTTAGTATTATCGTTAAAGTCACATACCATAAGTATTCATACGAATGTTGTATTGTTCTTTTATAAGTCAGCAGATTATGTCTGCTTATACGCGATGCTTCGTTGGTAGCTTCTTTTTACTATTTTGAGAAGGTAGTTGCTATATATATATATATATATATATATATATATATATATATATATATATATATATATATATTAAATTGTAATTCAATAAATTTCAAAAAAACTCTCATTGAAATGAATTTCATATAATCTCCTTAACCTATAGGGTTTCGATGTCTACCATCTCATCAGAGGAGAGAAAATATTAGCAAATATTTATAAGGTATGCACCCTATTTGCTAAAGTCAGTGAGACATGGAAAGTCAAAGTCAAAATAATAAATCTATCAGAAGTCCTGTAGTAGGAGGACTTGCAGATAAAGGATATGAAAGTTTTTTTTAGATCCAGCTTGCTTGGTAAAATCCATGTTATGTGTTCTTTACATCCGTTTGGTTATAAGCTCCAAGTTATATATTGGGTAATCTTGTTTAGATGGGATAACTTATAGAATATTACTGCCAGTAATATTTTGTAAACCTTACAATCTCACGTTTCCATAACAACTGATTGTTAAATAAAAACTATTCTGAAGTATATATATATATATATATATATATATATATGTGTGTGTGTGTGTGTGTGTGTGTGTGTATGTGTGTGTGCGTGCGTGCCGCCCAACGTTGGCCAGTCGTTAAATACGCTTAAATATGATATTTTAATTTATGCAGATTTCATATTTATTATTATAGAGCCACTACTCTGTTAATTATTATATTGCACCCAATATATAATAGTGATTTCAAAAGTTTTTTAAAATGGGAATTAGGTGTCATTTGCTAGAATCGATACCAAAACATATAGCTCTCCATCTGAGCCACCAAAAGATGGATAACAAAACTCTAAAAATAAACCCAAATTAACGTATAAATGTACATTTGCGCATGCGTATAGAAGTACTTCAAGTCGATACGCTTGCCAAGTTCTAATTTTATTTATTTTGACTCCTTAGCAGCTATTGTTACGGTTTAAATCCAAACCGAATTTGTTTAACAGGTCCGATTTCCCCATATACCAATTTTCAAGTTGTTACGACCAGAATTTGACAGAGTAGTTGCGTAGAAACCGTTCCTCACACAGACTGATAGACAAGATCACTTTTATACACATACTAGTGAGCCGCCTGGCGTAGCTTGGTCGCAAAATATGCTTAAATATATTTTAATTTATGCAAATTTCGTGTTTATTATTATGGAAACAATTCTCTATTAATTATTATATTGTACCCTATGTATAGTAGTGGCTCACCGGCGTGGCCCACTGGCATTCCCCACTGGCATGGCCCACCGGCGGGGCCCGGTCATAAAATACGCTTAAATATGATATTTTCATCTATGTATATTTTGTATTGATTATTATTATAGAGCCCATTCCCTACAGATTATTTTATTGAATCCAATATATACTTTGATTGTAAAGCTAAAAAAATATGACTTGGGCGTAATCAGTTAAAATCGAAACCAAAGCAATTAGCGTTTCAGTTTTATACCCTCTTATCTAAATCCATACGCAAACGAAAACTTAAAAAAAAAAATAACGTTGCGCATGCGTAGAAATAATACATTTAGTCAACTTGCACCTGCCTAGTTCTATTAGGCTGAGTCTTCTCAGCCTAATAGAACTTCTTGCGGTATTATTAATTTTGATTTCAAATGATGTATTTTCAAATAAGTTTTCGTTATAATACCTTTATAAATCATTTTAAAAGGCGTTTTTCGCTCTTTCCAATCTTTTAAATTACATTTTAAAACAATTATGTTTTCTTTTCTGAATGTTGACTACAAGAAGGAAAAAAGCACAATTTTCTTATTTCTATTCAAGCTAGGCCGAAAAGCTGCTGAAACATCTTCCGATATAAAACGACACGTATGACCCAGGAACCACGAGGGAATGCATAACACAATGATGGTTTAAGAAATTTTGTGACGGCGACGAAAGTCTTGAAAATGATGAGCGTATTGGTCTACCATCGGATGTTGACAACAATCAATTAAGAGCCTTAGTTGAAACCAATCCACGAACAACTGTTCGAGAACTTACTTTTGAATTAAACGTAACGTATACAACGATTTCCAACCACGTGAAAGCGATAGAAAAAAAAAACTTGATAAATGAATGCCTCACGAATTGAACGACAATCAAAAGAAGCCGTTATAGAATGTCATCTTCCCTTCTTTTACGCAACAAGAACAACTCGTTTTTCGATCGGATGATGACTTGCGATAAAAAATTGATTCTTTACGAAAATCGACGACACCAAGCTCAGTGGTTTGACAAATATTTGAGTAACTTTATTAAGTTAAATTGTAAATCATTTTTAGTTTAATATGTGAATCACTTTTTTGTTAAATATGTGAATCACTATTCGTTAAACATGTGAATCACTTTTTCGTAAAATACGTGGATCACTTTTTTTCGTAAAATACGTGAATCGCTTTTTTCGTTAAATATGCTAATCATTTTTCCGTTAAATATGCTAATCATTTTTTTTTTCGTTTAATATGTGAATCGCTTTTTTCGTTAAATATGTTAATCATTTTTCCGTTAAATATGCTAATCATTTTTTTCGTTAAATATGTGAATCACTTTTTTCATTAAATATGTGAATCACTTTTTTCGAAAAATATGTGAATCACTTTTTTCGAAAAATATGTGAATCACTTTTTCGTTAAATATGTGAACCACTATTTTTGTGAAATATGGGAGTCACTTTTTTCGAAAATATGTGAAAAACTTTTTTCTGTTAGATATGTGAATCACGTGTTTGGTATAATATGTGAATCACTTTTTTCGGTAAATATTTGAATCATTTTTTCCGTATTATATGTTGATCACCCTTTTTATTCGTTTAATATGTGAATCACTTTTTTTAGTTAAATATGTGGATCACTTTTTTCGTTAAATATGTGAATCATTTCGTTTTTGTTTTATATGTGAATCACATTTTTCGCGAATTTGTGAATAACTTACTTTCGTTTAATGTGTTAATATTTTATTTAATATGTGAATCACTTTTTTCGTTTAATATGTGAATCACTTTTTTCGTTAATATGTGAATTACCTTTTCATTCCTGCTGAACAGTGCGCAAATGAGACCACTGAATGGTTCAAAACAGCAATTGATGCGCATGTCCCCATGCCGAAATTTTATAGCAAGCCCCACTTTCTCCAATGGTTTACTTCCACATGTGCAGCTGCCATCGCGCAAAAGCAGCACGCGTACCGCAGATTTAACCGTCATAAATCCAGTTCAAACAGATAGAAGTATATAGAAGCCAGAAGTAACTGTAAGAAAGAAATAGTGACAGCTAAGAGAGAATTTACTGGAACGACCCAAAAACGCATCGAAGCTCAGAAATTAGGAAGCCGTGACTTCTGGAAAATCTACAACAGTGTAGTAAATAATGGGCAATCAACAATTCCCCCACTATCTAACAATCATGAAGTTGTTTGCTCAGAAACCGAGAAGACTAACATGCTTGCCAGTCGGTTTGCCTCCAACTCCACACTAGACCCTGCTAAACACCCTATCCCATACTTTCCTTTGCGGACAGACGCCACACTTGACGATCTGAAAATCACCCCTTCTCAGGTGCATACTACCATAAAAAATCTTGACACTACAAAAGCATGTGGACCTGGTCTCATTCCGGCTGTGCTATTAAAAAGGTGCTTCACCGAAGTAGCTCCAATCCTCTCCAAACTTTACAACAAATGCCTTAACGAATCTTGCTTTCCGGACTGCTGGAAAACTGCTTCTGTGGTACCAGTTTTTAAGAAAGAACTGACCCATTAAATTACCGCCCCATTAGCCTCCTCCAACTCTTTGCCAAAATATTTGAACCCATAATTAACCCAGCTATAGTCTATCACCTTACAGATGCTAAACTTCTGACCGACCAACAATATGGATTTAGGCAAGCCGGTTCCACAGCAGACATTCTAACTAATCTCCGAGCGTATATACCATTCACTTGACAAAGCAGAGGAGGGTAGACCGGTAGCTCTAGATATATCTAAGGCTTTTGACAGGGTATGGCATGAAGGTCTTCTCAGGAATATCAGATCATACGGTATCACTGGAAGAATACTTAACATAATTAAATCCTTCTTAGACAAGAGAAAAATCCAGGTTGTCCTCGATGACCGTAAATCTAAACAATATGATATAAATACGGGAGTGCATCAGGGGTCTATACTTGGACCGCTATTATTCCTACTATTCATAAATGACCTCCCTGACAAAATTGTCTGTGAGATGGGTATATATGCTGATGACACCACGCTCTATAACAGACACGACAGGAAAACTAATGAACACATATCTAAAAAAATGGCAGAAACACTAGAAGATGACCCCCAATCTGTAGTGAAATGAGGACAAAAATGGATGGTCGCATTCAATGCTTCCAAGACTAAACTTGTTTCCTTAAATAACTACAAGAAACCTTCTCTACCACCAATAGCAATGGCCAACGACTCTATCTGAAAGCGCATCTTTTAAAGTCCCCGGCCTAACGGTCACAGGAAACATGAGTTGGAACAATTATATTGAAAGCATTGCCAAGACCGCTGCGAAGAATGTAGGTTCTCTCTACTGTGCTAGAAAGCTACTAACGCCTGAAAGTATCCTGTACCTCTATAAGGCCACCATTCGCCCATGTATGGAGTATTGTTGTTATATTTGGGCCGGTGCATCTGCTACTAGTCTCTCACTCCTAGACAAGGTTCAAAAGAGAGTCGCTAATCTAATAGGTCCTGAACTGTCATCCAAGCTTCAGCCTCTGTCCCATCGACGCAATGTAGCATCCCTATGCCTATTCTCCAAGTACTTTAACTGTGAATGTTCCGACGAACTGCAAGCACTTGTACCCCCTTCACGTAAATACCCCCGACAAACCCGACAAGCAGTAAAATCCCACCCCTTCACAGTAGAGATCCCTAGATGTAAGAAAGCCTTCTACTCCAGTAGTTTCTTCCCCAGAAACGCTAGACTTTGGAACTCCACGCCAGGTTCCTGCTTCCCCAACTGTACTGACATGCAGAAGTTTGTGTAACGTGAACCGACATCTTGCTGCCCAAATCCCCACCTAGTACCCCTGTAGCCTGTGTCCCTAATAGTAGCCTCCTACATCAAAGTGGCAATGTGCCTTGTTTGGGGTGAAAATGTAATAAATAATAAAAAAAATAGATATGTGAATCACATTTTTTATTTAATATGTGAATCACATTTTTTATTTAATATGTGAACCACATTTTTCGTTACATATGAGCATTACTTTTTGTTAAATATATGAATCAATTTTTTCGTTAAATATATGAATCACTTTTTTTCGTTAAATATATGAATCACTTTTTTTCGTTAAATATATGAATCACTTTTTTCGTTAAATATATGAATCACTTTTTTTTTTGTTAAATATATGAATCACTTTTTACGCTTAATATGTGCATCACTTTTTTTTGTTAAATATATGAATCACTTTTTACGCTTAATATGTGCATCACTTCTTTTCGGTTAATATGAGAATCACTTTTTCCGTTAAATATGTGAATCACTTTTTTTCCGTTAATCATTTGAATCACTTTTTTAGTAAATATGTCAATCACTTTTTTTTAGTTAAATAACTGAATCACTTTATTTAGTTAAATATGAGAATCAATTTTTTGTTAAATAATTTAAGCCTTTTTGTTAAATATGTAAATCACGTTTTTGTTAAATATGTAAATCACTTTTTGTTAAATATGTAAATCACTTTTTTGTTAAATATGTGAATCACTTTTTGTTTAATATGTGAGTCAAATTATTAAGTTACATATTTGAATCACTTTTTTAGTAAAATATGTGAATAACTTTATTTGGTTAATTATGTGAATTGCTTTATTTAGTTAAATATCTGATTAACTTTAGTTAAATATGTGACTCACTTTAGTTAAATATATGTGAATCATTATACTTAGTTAAATATGTGAATCAGTTTTTTTGTTAAATATCTAATTCACTTTTTCGCTTAATATGTGAATCACTTTATTTTGTTAACTACGGGAATAACATTTTTGCGAAATATATGAATCACTTTCTTAGTTAAATATTCGAATCACTTTTTTGTTAAATATTTGAATGATTTTTTCATAAATATCTGAATCATTTTTTTAAATATCTTAATCATATTTTTGTTAAACATGTGAATCACTTTCTTTAGTTAAATAGTTAAATCACTTTTTAGTTAAATGTTAAGTTTGCAGGTTGAAACAAGTAACGTAGAAAGCAATACAAATGACGACTCAACAAACAAAGGTAGATCAAATAAGAAGTGTATTAGGAAAAGGTATATTTACAGGATATTTACATAATGGTGTCAAATAAGAGAGTCTTTGCTGGAGAAACATATCTGCTCTCGGCGGCCTTCGGTGGCTTCTGGTGAACACACACTCAGACTAACTGAGTCTTCCTATTTATGTGTAATTACTATCCACATATGCAAATGAATGTGTTCCACCACAACATTAAACATGTTAATCTCTTTATTTAGTTAAATATGTGTATCATTTTTGTTAAATATGTGAATCACTTTTTAGTTAAATATGTGAATCACTTTATTTAGTTACATATGTGAATCACTTTTTCAGTAAAATATGCGAATCACATTTTTGTTAAATATTTGATTCATTTTTTAAAATATCTTAATCACTTTTTTATTAAATATGTGAATCACTTTACTTAGCAAGATATGTCAATCACTTTTGGTTAAATATATGAATCACTTTTTGTTTGATTATGTGAATCGCTTTTTTGTTAAAATATGTTAATAACTTTATTGTAAAATATGTTAATCACTTTTGAAAAAATATCTGCATACCCTTTTTAGTTAAATATCTGAATCACTTTTTAGTTAAATATCTGAATTACATTTTCGTAAAATATTTTAATCAATTTTTGTTAAAAATGTAAATTACTTTTTTGGTAAACTTTGTGAATCACTTTTTTATGTAAATATGTGAATCACTTTTCTGTTAATTATCTGAATCACTTTTTGTTAAATATTTTAATTACTTTATTTAGTTAAACATATGAATCACTTTTTTTTAAAATATCTAGATCACTTATTAGATAAATATGTTAACTACTTTTTAAAATAAATATGTGAATCATTATTTCGTTTAATATGTGAATAACTTATTTGTTAAATATCCGAAACACTATTTTTGTTAAATATTAAATGCCTTTTACGTTATATATGTAAATTAATATATTTCGTCTATAAGTTAATCACTTTTTTGTTAAATATGTGAATCATTTTTCGTTTAATATATCTATCACTACTTTTCGTCAAATATGTGAATCAGTTTTCCGTTTATATCCGAATAACTTTTTTCGATATGTATGTGAAACACTTTTTGCATTAAATATGTTAATCTTTTTTTCGTTCATAATGTTAATCATTTTTTTTCGTTTACAAGTTTTTAGTTAAATATGTTAATTACTTCCTTTCGTATGATATGTGAATCATTTTTTTTCGTTAAATATGCGAATCACTTTTTTTTCGTTAAATATGTGAATCATTTTTTTCATTTAAGACGTGAGTAACTTTTTTCGTTTAATATTTAAATCACTTTTTCGTTAAATATATGAATAACTTTTAGTAAAATAGTTGACTCACATTTTCCTTTAATATGAAAATCACATTTTCGTTAAATATGTGAATCACTTTTTTCGTTTAATATATGAATCAGTTTGTTCGTTAAATATGTGAATCACTTTTTTCGTTAAATATGTGAATCACTTTTTCGATAAATATGTAAATCACTTCTTCTCGTTTAATATGTTAATCACTTTTTTCGTAAAATATGTGAATAACGTTTTTCGTTAAATATGTGAACCACTTTTTCGTTTAAGGTGTGAATCACTTTTTCTCTTTAAATATGCAAATCACTTTTTTCGTTAAATATGTGAATCACTTTTTTGGTTTACAATATTTGAGTAACTTTTCAGTAAAATATGTGAATCACTTTTTCCGTTAAATATATGAATTACTTATTAGTAAAATATGTGACTCACCTTTTTCATTTGATATGTAAATAACTTTTTTCGTTAAGTATGTGAATCACTTTTTTGTTAAATATGTTAATTTCTTTTTGTTAAATATCTTAATCACTCTTTTGTTCAATATCTTAATTATATTTTTGTTAAATATGCGAATCTCTTTTTTGGTTGAATATGTGAATCACATTATTTAGTTAAATATATGAATAACTTTTTTTGTTAAATATCTAAATCACTTGAGTATAATATGTGAATCACTTTATTTATTAAATATGCGTATCAGTTTTTTGTTAAATATGTGAATACCTTTATTTAGTTAAATATGTGAATAACTTTTTTTTAATATCTAAATCACCTTTTTGTTAAATATATGAATCGGTTTTTTGTTAAATATGTCAATCACTTTTTTGTAAAATATCTTAATCATTTTTTCGTTAAATATGTAAATCACTTCTTGTTAACTATCTTACTCATTTTTTGTTTAATATCTGAATCATTTTTAGTTACATATGTAAATCACTTTTTTAATATATGAATTACTTTTTTCGTTTAATACGTGAATCACTTTATTTAGTTTAATATGTGAATCACTATTTTGTAAAATATCTGAATCACTTTTTAGTTAAATATCTGAATCACTTTTTTGTTAAATATCTGAATCACTTCTTTGTTAAATATATGAATATATTTTATCAAATATCTGAATCACTTTTTCCTAAATATTCGAATCTTTTTTATATATGTGAATCACATTTTCTTAAGTACCTGAATCACTTTTTTCCTAAATATTCGAATTGCTTTTTTAGTTATATATGAGAATAACTTTATTTAGTTAAATATGTTAATCACGTTTTGTTTCATATCTGAATCACTTTTTAGTTAAATATCTGAATAACTTTTTGTTTAATATGTGAATAACTTTTTCGTAAAATATATGAATCACTTTTTGTTAAATATGTGAATCACTTTATTTAGCTAAATATGTGAATTACTTTTTCGTTAAATATCTTAATCACTTTTTAGTTAAATATGTGAATCACTTTATTTAGGTAAATATGTGAATAACTTTTTTTCTAAAATATCTGAATCTCTTTCTTTTCGTTAAATATGTTAATCTCTTCTTTTGGCTTAATATGTTAATCACTTTATTTTATTAAATGTATGAATAATTTTTTGTTTAATATGTGTAACAACTTGTTTTCGTTAAATATGTGAATTACTTTTTTTTCGTTAAATATCTGGATCACTTTTTTCGTTTAATATGTGAAATACTTTTTCGTTTTATTATGTGAATCACTTTTTTCGTTAAATATGTGAAACACTTTTTTAAAATATGTGAAACACTTTTTTCCGTTAAATATGTGGACCACTTTTTTTTCGTTTAATATGTGAATCAGTTTTTTTCGTTTAATATGTGAATCAGCTTTTTCGTTTAATATGTGAAATACTTTTTCGTTTTATTATGTGAATCACATATTCGTTAAATATGTGAAACACTTTTTTAAATATGTGAATCACTTTTTCGTTAAATATGTGGATAACTTTTTTAAATATGTGAATCACCTTTTTTCGTTAAATACGTAAATCACTGTTGCTGTTAAATATGTGAATTACTTTTCGTTTAATATGTTAATCACATTTCCGTTAAATATGTGAATCACTTTGTCGTTTACTATGTGAATCACTGTTTTGTTAAATATGTTAATTACATTTTTCGTTTAATATGTGAATCACTTTTTCGTTAAATATGTGGATCACTTTTTTCGTTTAATATGTGAATCAGTTTTTTTTCGTTTAATATGTGAATCAGTTTTTTCGTTTAATATGTGAAAAACCTTTTCGTTTATTATGTTAATCACATATTCGTTAAATATGAATGTGAATCACTTTTTTGTTAAATATGTGAATCACTTTTTCGTTTAATATGTGAATAACTTTTTCGTTTAATATGTGAATCACTGTTTCGTTTAATATGTGAATCACTTTTTTCGTTAAATATGTTAATCACTTTTTCGTTTAATATGTGAATCACTTTTTCATTAAATATGTTAATCACTTTTTCTTTTAATATGTTAATTACTTCTTGCGTTTAATATGTGAATCACTTTTTCGTTTAATATGTGAATCACTTTTTCGTTAAATATGTTAATCACTTTTTCGTTTAATATGTGAATTACTTTTTCGTTAAATATGTGAATCAGTTTTTTCGTTTAATATGTAAATCCTTTTTTTCGTTTAATATGTGAATAACCTTTTCGTTCAATATGTGAATGACTTTTTCGTTTAATATGTGTTTCACTTTTTTTCGTTTAATATGTGAATCACTTTTTCGTTTAATATGTGAATAACTTTTTCGTTAAATATGTGAAGCACTTTTTCGTTTAATATGTTAATCACTTTTTCGTTAAATATGTGAATCACTTTCTCGTTTAATATGTGAATATCTTTTTTTTTATATGTGAATCACTTTTTCGTTAAATATGTGAATCACTTTTTCGTTTAATATGTGAATCACTTTTTCGTTTAATATGTGAATCACTTTTCGTTAAATATGTGAATCGAATCACTTTTTCGTTAAATATGTGAATCACCTTTTCGTTTAATATGTGAATCACTTTTTCGTTTAATATGTGAATAACTTTTTTCGTTGAATATGTGAAACACTTTTTCGTTTAATATGTGAATAACTTTTTTCGTTTAATATGTGAATCACTTTTTCGTTTAATATGTGAATCACTTTTTCGTTTAATATGTGATTCATATTTTCGTTAAATATGTGAATCACTTTTTTGTTTAATATGTGAATCACTTTTTCGTTAAATATGTGAATCACTTTTTTTTTAATATGTGAATCACTTCTTTGTTTAATATGTGAATTACTTTTTTAGTTAAATATGTTAATCACTTTTTCGTTAAATATGTGAATCACTTTTTTTTAATATGTGAATAACTTTTTCGTTTAATATGTGAATTACTTTTTAGTTAAATATGTGAATCACTTTTTCGTTAAATATGTGAATCACTTTTTCGTTTAATATGTGAATCACTTTTTCGGTAAATATGTGAATCACTTTTTCTTTAAATATGTTAATCACTTTTTTTGTTTAATATGTGAATCACTTTTTCGTTTAATATGTGAATCACTTTTTTGTTTAATATGTTAATCACTTTTTTGTTTTATATGTGAATCACTTTGTCGTTAAATATGTTAATCACTTTTTCGTTTAATATGTGAATCACTTTTTTTTGTAAATATGTGAATCACTTTTTTCGCTAAATATGATAATCACTTAAGAAATTGTACTTTACAACAAAAATACAAAAGAAAAAGAACATTTATTTTGCCTTACTTTCATATCTAAAAGGATGATTAATCCTGAAAATAAGTTATAAAAGGAAAATAATGTATACTTTGTTCAAATTTATTGTTGTATAATCGGCTCTACATAGACGGACTGGTAACAGTGACCAGTGGGATATATAGAATTGAGAATTGGCTCATTGTTTTTGGATTTTTTTAGATTTGAAGTTAATCATTTTAAACGAAGATGAAGGTTATTTTGTTTACAAAAAAAGTGCCATGACTATATCAGAGAGATGTTCGAATATAGCAATACACTCGTTAATACATCCCAGAATTGTTCATAGACTTCAATTTCGGATCGATTGTGACGAGATCGCGTGATAGTTTGGTTCTGGATGCCGAATGGATCAGACAGTGTTATCACAGAACGATGAGAAGTAGCAATGGAGATTATAGCGAGACAAGGACTACATCTTCCCTCGAAGAAAGCGAGAATCGGTGACGCGAATTCGACCGTGTTATAATCAACTAGCCTGGGTGTCCGGCGTTGGCCGGGTTTTTGGAGGTGTGTGTTGAGCAAAAAAAAAAATGGTTGTACGCAGGCAGGCTCGAACCCGTACCGCGAAGGAGGAAAAGAACTAAATAAAATGTGACGTATTTGCTGTTACGTCCACTACCAAACCGCAAGTGGTGGAGGTTTAAATTAAGGCTAGTCAATCGAAAAGAAAGGATGACTTTCGAAAATATTGCCGAAAAAGCCATCCTTCCTTATAGAAAAGTGCCCAGTTGAGGGCGAAAAATGGATGTTTTTAGCCAATTTTTCGATATTCCGTGAAAATCCGTCGCCTCTGTCTAAAGTTTTAAGCATACATACATACATATATACATACATACATACATACATTTAAACAGACAGGTGAGATTTATATAATAGACTAGCGGGGTACCCGGCAATGCCCGGGTGTTTGGAGGTGTGTGTAGGGGGGTAAAGTAAAGAATAAGCGAAGTAGTAACCCTGTTTAAATATCATAAAAAAACGATGTTCAACTTCTTTAAAAAATCGGAAAAACAAAAAACAAAAATAAGGGGGAAAATGAACGTGTTCGGCAAAACAAAAACCAAAAAAAAAAAAACACAGCGAAAAGCGAAAAAAAATGGCATAAATAACCCTGTTTCAATATTAGAACTTTAAAAATCGAAAGAAGAATTTTTCTGATAACACGGATCGAACCTGCAATCTTAAGATAACGACGCTATCACTTTAACTACTAGCTACGAACCTGTGGGCGAATGTTGTTCAGTGTTTATAATATTTAAACTAATTTAAGATATAACGTCTTTTTACGCTGTAACCCGACGTGTGTGTGTGGCTCCTCGACAATCGCCGACTCCCAACGTCGTGTACCGGGGATTTTTCGTTCGACTGTTCTTCTTTTGGCCGGATCGTCCTTTTCCCGTTGGCGACTGTGGATGAGAATACACGCGGTTCACAGAATAGAAATATGAACAAACAAAGGAAAAACACAAACGCCAATGTTCACATATAAATTGACTGTTGGACTTGTGAGTGTGTGTCTTCCCCTGTTCTATCGATGTTACATTTGTCTATCTCTGTTTCACAATCAACTCTAAATGTCACATGTAGTCGTTATCAACTCCCATACGACGTCTAGCGCATCTAGTTGTTAACTGACTGTTCAACTTCCATCCGCTCTCGAGCGCATCCTGATCTCAACTGACTGTCCCCTCTACGTTGGTATCACTGGTCGCCCACCCCATCCTGGTTACCGAAAGCTGCCCTTCCCTGTTTTATCAGTAGGTTTCTATTGTTATGGTTGATTGTAGGATATTTCCTCTTTCTTTGTTTTTCTAAGCCATTTCCTATCCCTTTGTCTATTGTAGGATATTTCCGATTTCTTTGTCTATTCCCCCCTCTAAGCACTTAGATGCTCAAATCCACCCCAGGGCTACTTTATAGTATCACAGCGCATGCGTAGAAGCTATTTTGTCATGAGGAATGATTTTTTTCCACCTCTCCCTGTAGAAAATGGTCTGGTTGAGGGTGAAAGTATTAATGTTTTTAGCCAATTTTTCGATATTTGGCGTCGGAAGGTTCGAATTTCAAAATGATACTGATCTGGTGAAAATCCGTGGCCTGTGTGGAAAGCTTTTGCAAGACATACAAACACACACGCACACACAAACACACACATGCATTTTGCCTTTTATATATATAGACTGGCGGGGGTACCTGGCGTTGCCCGGGTATTTTTAGGAGAGTGTGTTGGGGGTAGATCAAAACAAAAATAATAAGCGAAGTAATACCCATGTTTAAATATTTAAAAAAAACGAGCAAAAACAAAAAGAAAACAACGAAAAAGTTTTGGAAGGGAGGTAGATTCGAACCTGAAGCCTTGAGGTTAATAGTCTGATTACATTGCATGAAACTGCGAAGGCAGGAATTTGGTAACTGTCGAAAATAAGCGTTTTAAACCCCAGGTGATTTTCTAGATCAAATATCACGCCATAGCAGTAGCAGAGAAAAAAGAATTCACAGCGTAAATTTTGTAAGTTAAAAGTCAGTAAAATAAAAGATATTTACGACGTCGTTTCGTAATTCGTACATATTATAATTTAAGGAGTATATAAAAAAGTTGTAAGTCATAGTGATCCCCCCCTCGAAAAAAAAAGCCTTTGCCGGACATACAGAAAAATGCACAACACACACTAACACACTAGCACACATTTTGCCTTTTATTTATAGAGAAGATGATGCTGAATAAAACTCATTTGTCCCTCCCTCCTCAAAAAATATAGAGAGAGAATTGCGTCTGTTCCTATGTACTATGTAAGCTTTTGTTTCTAGAGGCGAGGAACGGTTGGGCATAAGCAACTCAACGATACAACCAAGAGACATGAGAACGAGATAAAAAAAATATATTAAAAAGTACATTTTTTTTATTGTAATGAATATCGCATTCGGTTTAAAATTGTAGATGGCCTTCTTCAGGTAAGAACATCTTTATAAACTCCAGAATTGTTGATGTGCAGTAATTGTAAGCTTGAAGAAATTAAGTTACAATCTATTAATATAACGAACTACATAAGAAACATTTATTACTCTACGAACAACTTAAGAATGATAGCAGAAACGATACGCATTTTATTAACGAGTAAAAAAAAAGTTGTAACGACGATTTAACGTGGAGAGTCTTCGACGATTATATTTTATAGTTTTAGCAAGTTATAAAAATTGTATGGGCGAATGCAACAACATACGACACTATTTCAAAAGTTAAATTTAATTGTTACCGTGTATGCATTGCATTGTATGTTCATTAGTATTTGTTTTTACTATTTACGTTTTTGCGATTAGCGTAGATACAAGATACGGTAAGATTTTGAAAAGCCAGTGCACTAGGAGAAGTGCACACTTGCCTACAAAAATGCCTTAACAACCCTGTCGGCATCTCCCGAAAATAAAGAACGTAAATCATGAAAGTGTATACGTGCGTTTGTGTATGTTCATTGCACATGCCGTGATCGTCTTTTCGTTGTCTTTGTCCGGATTATGAGTTTGATTCTAACATTGGCCTTAGCGTCAACGGTTGTGATAAGACCACGTGCTCACTCGTTCGATAACAAATGCTGACCCCAATGTTATGTGCTCTTCTGTTTCACCCTCGCTTCTCGTTCTAGCGTGTCATCGTCTCTTACATATTGGCGATTGTCGATTGGGTGCACCGCACATAAGTATGAAAAAAGCAAAATAACGCTAGAGAAATTTTAAAAAACTAAAAACAAAAGCACAAAACACAAAAACGCAAATTCTGGCACATTCTGCAAATCTGAGTAGTACCTTGGGTGTGTATGTGACACCATCGACCCTTTACACGCTAAGGTTCACAGTTACGGAGGCCATATTTGTTAGTTGATGTCAACTCATCTCGATCCACTCCGAGTCATGACCCGCCTTCTATTGTGTCGAAACTGGAAACTGTCCTCAACTGTCGCAAATGCAAAGCAGTCTGTAAACTTACTCTAACTAACTGTCTTAAACTGTCGACAAATTCACTGCAACACCTACATTTACCCGTAAACTAATTCTATCTGTTCTTTTGTCCACCACACTCTGATTAACAATCTTATTCGGTTTCTTTTGTGGGCCTGGGTGAATAACTTCCTTTCCATTTTTCTGTTGCTGAACTTGTTTCCTCTTATTTTCCCCCTCTTTTTTTATATTTTCCCTTTTTTTCACGTCTGAACATTTGGAGGCATCGGTAGTAACACATGGCAATAGAAAAAATATTCTTCTTCAGTTGCACAAGTAGCACATTTTTATTTTTGTAAAATTATTATGACACTTCTCCACTGAATTTGGCATAATTAGACTGTTTATGTAGCAAGAATGTTTTTTCCTAAAGCACTAACATTTATAATAATAAGTACGTAAACGTGAAAAGAATTATGTAAATGTTAATATGAAAAAAAGAAACCCATTTTTTTTCAAAACAAAAACGTATAATTCAAATTATAAATAATTCAAATAAAAAGATGCTAAATGAAATTAATTGGCGTTGAATCGTCATTGGCAACCAGTTACACATTTGCGTTCTTTTGTACAACTGTAAAACGTTTGCTACAGGGTTGAAACGTCCAGCATCGTGATTAAGCAATACATGATCGAAATAAACTCTGTATAATAACTGTTCTCGCCCACTAGATTTTGAAGACGGTTATGTACCCTGTCAATTCAGGAAAGGGTAGTCTTAACAGCTCCTTCCCAGATATTGCAACAGTGCTCCATTTTAGGACTTAGCTGGCTTTTGTACATGTAGAGGATCGCGTTGAAAGTGAGATATTTTCTGGATCGATAGAATGATCCAACTATTTTGCTAGTGGTTTTGGTAATAGATCTGATGCAAGTCTTTCATTTCCGATCAGGATTAAGTTCAGTCCTAGTAGTTTGTCCAAGCCGGGTGCTTCATCATGACGAGAACCGTTCATTTTGATTGAGACCAAGTGTGGATCAGAGCGCAGGTGGTGAAATCAAAGAAGTTTATTTTTAGAAGCATGAAACGTAAGTAGACATTTTACCTCATTGCATCACATGCTCAAGGTCAGAAAAGAAAGAATCAGAAAGATTTTTGTCTTTGTCCTCCTTTGTATGTCAAATAACCATAGAATATTATTTGGAAGATTTCCCTTGAAATAAGTTGTATTATGTATTACTTTACATTCAAAGAACTTTATGCAATTCAGCATGGAATATAAATCATTATGATTTTCTGTTTAATAAATTGTTTCATTTGAGATGCAATATTTGTGTCAACTTTATGTTTCTCCAGTTCGTCTATTTTTTTTTTTTTTTTTCAGAAAAATCTACCTTCGTTTGTCCTTGTTTTATAGTTGTGCAAACAGCTTTTTTTCCATATTACCCTTATAGCGTTTGACATCCGGGATGTAATATTTCTGCATGTGAGCCTGAGTCAGAAACAGGTCTGACTAGAAGTAGATCGTAACATTATATACTAGTAACATGTTTGATATTACGACCGACACAAATGTGAAAAGGTGAGTTTCTATGTCAGCCATGTTTATGTGTTATATTGTATGATAGCGGTTTCCATGTGAAAATATGTTGAGCACTATGTGGATGACGCTGTGTGGTTACAGATAGTGCAATTCAACCTGGGAAGTAATCCATTAGAATTTTCTTTTTTATTGTGATTCTTTATCTATGATAACTCCGTGTTTTACTTTTGTTTTATTTTTGTGACTCTTTATTTTTCTTTCTCTTTACTTCTTTTATCTCAAAAACTTTATTTTCTTTTACCTAATTATTTCGGTTTCAAGCACAAATGGAATGTTTTATGTGTCGTGCTCAAGCTACAGCCAGAATTCTCAGTAAAACACGTCTTAGTAAAAAAAAAAAAACTATTGTAGACCTACACAAATGTGATTTTTTTTTCTTATGTTAAAATCCCCCTTAGTTTCCCTTTGATTTAAGAATATTTTCTCTTTTTTTAGTTACTTTATTTTTTTTTTCTTACCTATTCCTTTCGTTTTTTTTAGCCGTCGTAACAAACAGAGATTTTCAAAAACCCGCTAGATCTGGTGAAAAAAAAAAGAATTAGATTTTCAACTTTTCGTCAGTTCTGTCATCTCAAACATCCAAAAAACCGCTAATTTAAATTTAAAAAAAAAGTCTCAAAAATAAATTTAAAAAAAAACTAACTTCGTATCCTACATAAAAACATAAATCTACAAATGCTACGTTATGCTGTAGTTCTTTACTTTTTAACCGTGTCGTCTATTTAATCTGTTAGAATTTCAAGTTCTTGACGAATGTATATAAGACAATTAGTTATTTCACAAAAAAACACTTGACATAAGTTTATAAAAAGGAATGACAATGTATTTTCTATTCAATTCTTTATCAATGTACTATGGAGAGAGAGAGAGAGGGGGGGCGAGAGAAAGAGATGGGATGTGGTTGAGTGTTGTGGGTGACACAAAATGACAACTGGTCGTCTCGGTGCCCTTCTCTCTAACTGCCTTTTTTCCTTGGTTTGCATTTGTTTTTATTTACAAAAACTTTAGATAGGAATTTCATTTTTCCATACCGCATTCCACTGGCCCTTATTAAATTCGTCCAAGGCCAAATTTCAATATGACTCTTTTCAAAACTTGTCAGTTGAAGAATGTTGATTTCAAAGCTTATGCACTCTTCTTGCAATTGTTATGACTTTTGGTGACATTTGTTGGTTTGAAGATTTCCACAATGTTTACGTGGGTGCATCTAGCTCCGTATGCGTGTGTGCACAACCTGCAACAATTCCGGCGTTGCCCAGAATATTATTCAACACAAAGCTGCTGGATCAAAAACATACCCGCTAAATTGCAAACGAAATTTCTAGATCTAACGGAAAAGCCTCTAAATTGAAAAGACTATTTTTAGCACTTATGAAATGTTTTAGATGTTGCACTTGAGTAACAGCCAGAATTCCCACAAAACAAGTTTTACGGACAAGCACTCTCTTGTTAAGGAGGGTCTTGAAAACAGAGGTCATCGGGCGTAGAAGGAAATGAAAATATATTGTTGAAAATGAATGTGAAACGATAGCCACTAACAAAATTGTCGCGTTGTAAGTTATAGTAAGTAGGTCGGTGGATAGATAAGCGCGTGTCGCCATCACTTTAAAATCAGCTGCAAGAGATAGTTGCTTTGTACAAGCAGCTGCTTAAGATCTGTTTTAACCGGCAAGTGACCTAGATATTTACTGAAAGGATATCCTTACTTAATATTTTTTGCTAATTCCCCTTTTTAAACGGCAACGTCCATGATTGGTTCTTTACTCTACATTTAGTTTAGATATTTTGGAGGACCGGAAGTGATGTTTAGAGCCTTGTGCGTTGAGCTATTTTTTCCTCCATTTTTGGCATTCAGTGGTTTAATATTTCTGTGTGTGGGAGCTCGAATCACAAAGAAGTACAAATTTGAATAAAATCATAACAATGTTTCAATAGCAGACTACTACTTACATAGATGTGAAAAGGAAGAAGGTTAGTTTCTATCTGATCCATTTGTTCGCGTGATGCTGTGTGATAGCAGTTTGTCTGTGATTACAGGTGCGACATGTGAGAAACGCTGTATAGCTACAGATGGTGAGGAAATGGAGGTGTTGAATCGTCATTGGCAACCAGTTACACATTTGCGTTCTTTTGTACAAGTGTAAAACGTTCGCTGCAGGGTTGAAACGTCCAGCATCGTGGTTAAGCAATACATGATCGAAATAAACTCTGTATAATAACTGTTCAGGAAAAAAATGTTCACAGGAGAGTTTATACATCGAGTCTGGTGATATGATCCTGATGATGTGAGTTATGAGTTATGAATAGCATTGTATTTCTTTGTATGGGAGGTCAACACTTATCAAAACCCGGATGCCACTTTAGGATAAGGGCTCAGCGTTGGGTAGACGGTTAGACATGACCAGCCATAGTCGAACTTGGGTAGCACTAGGTTAACTAAAGGGATGATTCATATTGGATTTGAAGACAATTTTATAGTCAGACGGGGAGCAGGCCCATGGCATTGCATTCCACAGACGGCAATTGTAAGGGGGAAAATATGCTCGTGAAATTACCGTTTAGTTTTAGGTAGAGATAGAGAGTACAGGAAGTTGTTATCGGTTGTTGTAGCTAGTTGTATATTTGATGCAAATATTTTACGGTGCGGGACCATAGATTGAAGTTCTGTTGAGCACCTACCGAAAGAGAAATCAGCGAGGCGAAATGGTTATCGCGCAGTAAATTACGAAGGCAGTTCTGCGCCTTGTCAAGGCAGAAAAAGGGTGCTCTTTAAAAGCTCCATCCCAGATTTGACAACAGTACCTCATCTTCGGGTGTACTTCTTGTACTTCCTGGGGCGGTAGAACGCCCCCACCATTTCTCCGGCCATTTTTGCAATGGATTTGATGTAGCTCTTCACCTTCAGGTCAGAGGTAGATGTCAATCCTAGAATTTTGTCAAAGCAGGACGCTTCTTCACGGCAAGAGCCGGTCATTTCAACTGGGGCAAAGTAGGTAGATGAGCGTTGGTGCTAGCAGTTCCATAATCGTTGTTTTGGGGTTTGCTTGTAACTCCAAATCTTTTCCTATCATCACGATGTTGGACCCCTATGCCTTGTTTTACAAGAATTTTAATGAAATGTGCTCTGATGCATTCGTTTGTGCTTGCTCAACGTACATAACCACGACAAAAACATTTAGCAACAAAATCTCACTTTTCACTGTAGACGTGTCTAGATGTCGAAAAACATTCTACTCTGGTGGCTTCTTTCCTCGAACTGCTAGACTTCAGAATACCCTTCCAGTTACCTGCTTCCTTGACTGTACAGAAGTTTCAATGTAAACCGACATCTCGCACATCTCCTCTAAACATAGTCCCAAATTGTAACCCTTTACATCTAAGCAGCAATATGTGTTGTATGAGGGTGAACATGACTAAAACTTCTCATCAAAATGTTGCGTATGAAAAAGACTAAAAATCTAGGCGTACTCGAAAGCTTTCGTCCTGTTACGTTCAAGATGTAACAATCAAACATATGAAAGATATGGAATATGATTTTAGGAAAATGATATTTTCTTTATTTTCAACAATAACAAAATAACCGAAAAGGTTTGTTCACAAATATTTACAACAATAACAAAACGAACGAAAAAGGTCGGTTTACAAAAGATATAGTTGTTTAGAATAACTACCATCAATACAAAAATCAATGACGGCTTAGTGAAACTCGGATCAAAAAACAGGACGAGGGAGTGAAGGTTACGAGGGAGAAGGAAGGGTAGTAAAAATTAAAAAGCAGCCGACTTGAGTGATTATTCACTCTATTAATAACGAAATGACACTAGGATTCCCTTTTTGTTTTTCTTTTAAATGTTTGGTCAATAAGAAAATTTCAAAAATCTATTTATCACTAGTCCAGAAGGCATTTTCTGCAACTTTCCGTCGGTTGAGGGGGTGTATTTTCCTTTCTGCGTTTTGGATTTTTTCGGCTGGACTTATCCATGAATCAGGGACCGGAGTTACTTTATCGAGTACAAACTGATAACTCATCTGTTTCCCTTTCCACAACCTATTTATATGTCACCCTAACCCATTCTAGGTCATTGCAGAACCCTCTAGGGCCTTCTTGATCATTCAAAAGCTTCTAGATCCTTCTAAAATTTATATTACTATACTCTGGCTTTTAAACTATTTCGTGAATTAAAAACTTTTGGGATTTGATTATTAGGATAATTGCCTAGAATACTTTAGAACACATTTTAAACTGTTTTATTGATTTTTTTATTATTATTTTATAGAAATGCTCCCTCGTTGATTGCTTAGTGATTTTCTCCGGTAACTTAAGACACAATAAAGACTTCAATTGAACAAAAACGATTTTATTTATTTATTTTTTTTTATATAGCATTTTCACCCCAAACAAGGCACCGGACACTTTGATGTAGGGGGCTATTATCTGGGACATAATTGCAGGTAAATTATGAAGGGAGTTGAGCAGCAAGATGGCCGTTTACATTACACTTGAACTTTTGCATGTCAGTACAGTCGGGGAAGCACGAAGCCGGAAGGGAATTCCAAAGTCTAACAGTTTGGGGAAAGAAGCTGTTATTTCTTGTGGTTCTCATTTATTTCTCTCACCTGTATTTCTCTCTGTACAGCAAGTTTTCCTATGAGAAACAAAGCCCATAACGTTCTTGCTTTTCGGTATTAAGTTTCCTTCTTTTTTTTTTTTTGTCTTTGCTTTTTATTTTATTTTATTTTTTATTTTTATTTTTTATTTTTGTTTGTTTTGTTTTTGTTTTTCGGTTTGTTCCCTCCCCCCCAGTGGTGCGCACAAAGATTTTTTCCCCAGTGGTGCGCACAAAAATTTTGAATACCCGCTAGATCAAGAGGAAAAATTTTCCAGAAAGGCATTATTGTTGTGTTCCCATCTGAATTTTTCAAAAACCGCTGATTTGAAACAAAATAATCCCCGAAAAAAACAAAAAATTACAATTTAACTTCGTACCTAACATAAAAATATTATGAATATACAAAGTCGTTCGATCAAAATTTTCCCGGCTACACTGTAAAGGAAATCTTCAGATCTTGCGGGGGAAAATCTCTAAACTGGCAACAGTTTTTAGCGCCAATGAAATATTTTAGGTTATTCTACTCAAGTTACAGCCAGAAATCCCACAAAGCAAGTCTTAGGGGAAAACACTTGTGTATTGAAGAATCTCTTGACGAGGAGGGTTGTAAAAACAGAGGTCAATGGGAATAGAAGGAAGTAGAAACATATTGCTGAAAAAGAAGGGAAAACTTAGCAACTTGTCGAGGAGGAAAGTAGAAAGTTGGTCTGCGGTATGGAAGTTATAGTATAGAGGTCGGTCGGTGGGTTGGCGTTTCTCACCGTCCCTTTAAAATCAGCAGCAAGGGTTGGTTGCTTTATGTAGCCTCGGGGCGATTTGTTTTAACCTGCAAATGACCTAGATTTTTAATGAAACGATATCATTACTTGACATTTTTTCTTCTTTTTTTTTTCTCCCCCTCCTTTTTTTAGCGGGAACGTCCAAGATTGGTTCTTTAATTTATATATAGTTCAGATACTTTTAAGAACCGGAAGTGATGTTTAGGGCGTTGTGCCGAGATCTATTTCCCCCATATTTTTGGCACCGTAACGTTGGCATTTAGTAGCTCTATGTTTCTATGTGTGGGAGCTCAAATCAAAAAGAGGTCTGATTTGAATAAAATCATATGCGTTATGTTAAAAAGAGGAGGGTTAGTTTCTATGTGATTCATGTGTGCGCGTGATGCTGTATGATAGCAGTTTCTCTGTAATAATATGTTTTTCGACATGTGAGGGGCGTATTTATTTGCTCCCCCACCGAGAAAAATTAGGCACAAGGCCAATTTTTAATGTGAGGAGTGAAGGGAGGGGAAGGGAAGAAGGGGACTTACTCCCGAGAGGTGGGAAATAGGAGCTGGTTAAAGGTCAGGTATGTGGGGTTGCTCCCACATCTGGTCTCTGCTTGCAGCATCTGTCGGAACAGATGGTATTTATTTGCTCCCCCACCGAGCAAATTAGGCACAAGGCCGATTTTTAATGTGAGGAGTGAAGGGAGGGGGAAGGGAAAAAGGGGACCAGCTCCCGAGAGGTGGGAAATGGGAGCTGGTTAATGGTCAGGCATGTGGGGTTGCCCCCACATCTGGTCTTTGCTAGACATAGCTAGTCATAGCTTGCAGCATCTGCCGGAACAGACCGCTATCCGATACCAAATATAAATTCGTTCTGCACGCAGTTAGCTAGCAAACAGTATTTTTCTAAAATAGATTTAACCTCAGCGTATCATCAAATTAAGGTACATCCTGACGATGTGCCTAAAACAGCAGTCGTGACACCTTTTGGCTTGTTTGAGTTTAATTACATGTCATTTGGTTTAAAGAATGCTGCGGCTATATTTCAGCGTTTTATGGACAAGATATTTTTAAAGTTAGACTGCGTATTTATATACCTAGATGACATATTAGTCTTTAGCGATAGCAAACAACAACACAAGGAAGACTTAGATAGAGTATTTAGAATCCTTAGCGATAACAATTTAAAGATTTATTTAGATAAGTGTGTATTTGGAGTTCCAGAGTTAGACTTTTTAGGCTTCCACGTAAACAAAGAAGGTTTATTGCCTACTTCAAGGAAAATTAAAGAGTTGGAAAATTTTCCAGTCCCTAAGAACTCAAAAAGCTTACGCAGATTTCTGGGGATGACAGGTTTTTACCGTAAGTTAGTCCCTAATTATGCATCCGTAGTTTTACCGTTAACTGAACGAATGAGGTTGGATCCGGAAGCAAAGACCGAGCTTAATGAGGAAGAAACTCACGTTTTCAAAGCAATAGTAAGCAAGTTGTCTGAATTAACGGCGTTAGCTCATCCACAGTCTTCAACTACGGAGTACCACCTAGTTACGGATGCTAGCCAATTTGCCGCGGGTGCTGCATTGCACCAGTTGGTAGATAAGAAACCAGTACCTATAGGTTTCTTTTCCAAAAAATTTTCCCAAGCCCAAAATAAGTATTCCACGTTTGACAGAGAGCTACTGGCAGCTTATTTTTCAGTGATACATTTCCGCCACCTCATAGAATGTCGCCACGTGACATTATTCACTGATCATAAGCCTCTGTGCGGAGCATATTACAGTCAGACACAGGCAAAGACAGATCGACAACAACGACACTTGTCAGTACTTGCCGAATATATTGCTGACGTGGAGTATATTAAAGGAGCTGAGAATATAGTTGCAGACTGTATGTCTCGGCCTGCATTAGCTGTGCAGATAGATGCATGCGATTTGGCTGAAATAGCAGAGGCACAAAGAGGTGATGACGAGATAAAGTCATACACTGATTTAAAAGAATATTATGTGTCGAAGGAAATCGGCTCAGTCCTGTGCGATATTTCGACGAAGTACCCCAGACCGTTTATCCCAAAAGAACTTCGTCAAGCTATTTTCAACAGTTTACATAGCTTAGCGCATCATGGTACGGGAGCGTCTATTAAACTGGTTAAGTCCAGATACTTTTGGCCCAGCTTAGATAGAACAATTAAGCAATTCTGCGCAGAATGCGTAGAGTGTCAGCAAGCAAAAGTTCACACACAAAGTCTGTGGTCCAAGAATTCGAGTTACCATCTGCACATTTTCAGACGGTACATATTGATATTGTTGGTCCCTTGCCCTTAACGCGCAATGAGTCTGACCCTTACCTAAGCCCTTACAAATACTTGTTTACCTGCATCGACCGTGCAACTCGCTGGATTGAAGTACAGCCTATGACTGAAATAACTGCACAGTCGGTAGCAGAGGCATTTATCAATGCATTGATATCCAGATTTGGAGTCCCACTGCATGTGGTAACTGACAGAGGTAGTCAGTTTGAGAGCGATTTGTTCCAGGAATTAGCCAAGTTAGTAGGTTTTTACCGATTGAAGAGAACTTCGTATCACCCTCAAAGTAACGGGATGATCGAAAGAGCACTCCATAGTCTTAAAGCAGCTATAATAGCTCGCAAAGAATCATGGATGAAAGCCATACCGGTAATTCTACTTGGTATACGTAGCACCCCTAACGAATCAGGTTTTTCCCCTTTTACATCTGTTACTGGAGCTCCGATATTGATTCCTCAGCAATTAATACACAAACGGAGAGCAGGAGAGACTCCAGTTAATAATAAGTACATACGTAATTTGTGTGAATGGATGTACTCGACAATGGAAAAGGACATATCCACGACAATTCAAAAACTTCCATACCAAAAACCTTACGGTCCTGTGAAAAAGTATGGCTCAGGGTCGTTCGAGTTAGAAAACCGTTAGAAGCATCTTACTCAGGTCCTTATAAAGTCTTGACTCGATCAGACAAGCATTTCCAGATCAACATGAACAACGGTACTCACACACACGTATCGATAGATAGATTAAAACCGTATATAGAACCAACTATTAGTAATAAAATTAGACAGACGGAGAAGTCACAGGCAGATAAAGTTAATACTAGTGATAAGATTATTAGGACAGACGATACCGACAAAGTCGAAGATGGAATTGCTACTGACACATATAAGTCTAGAGCAGGAAGGAAGGTGACATGGAAGAAGAAAAACGAATACTTTTATTTTTAAACAAAGAACAGATTTAATAATTGGGTATAAGTTACTTAACTCCGTTAATTGGAGGGGGGCTCTTGTAGCGAGCTGCTACTACTACGAGACTAGGCTGTATTCTCACCTTAGTTCTCTCTTTCTCCCTACTCTTTTCTCTTTTCCTTCCTTTCTTCTTATACGTCATCAGAGGTTCCAGCCAATGAAAAGCGAGAACGGTTTACGTGGGACATTTGAGTGAAGGAAACACCCTTACTTCCACGGCGACTCGAGACAGAACACACGTCTCACTCCTCAGCTCCCCTTAGGTAGCCAAGAGGAGCATTGAACATTAATACAGACTTTACAAAATGCACTGTCTTTCTTTGTAACCCGAGTTTCGGGAAAACACACATATATATTGGATATATAAAACCTCATGAATTCATAACAAAGTCGCGTTACACGTCCTCATTTTTATAAGAAGACAATGTCTTCTTTTACCAGTATTTCTTTCTATTTCAGCGCTCCAGTTCTCCCTGTTATCGGAGGCGCCCCAAAGTGGGAGCCTACCGAAATGGTGACCTCTAATTAGCACCCATGTTAATGTATGGTAATAATACCATAACTTTTCACAAAAAGAAAAGAAATACGCCGAGTCTGGTGATGTAAGCCTGATGATGTGAGCCATGATTTGTGTGTGGTATATTGTATGCTAGCAGCTTCTTAATCTTCGTTTTGGGATTTGCTTGTAACTAGTGCTGTTGCATATAAGATTTCTTATTTTTATTTTTATTATTTGTGGAGGAAGTCAGTTCCCAAAAAAAGGCCAGGCGACCCCCACAGCTCCAACTCCTGTCCCATTATCGCAATGTTTCATACCTATGCCTGTGTTTACAAGTATTTTAATGGAATGTCCTCTGGTGGTATTATCTCACTTGTGCCTTCTCGATATGCATAACCCCGACAAACTCGTTTAGCAACAAAATCCCACCTCTTCACTGTAGAGGTCCTTAGATGCCGGAAAACCTTATAATCAGGTTGTTTCTTTCCTCAGACTGCTACACGTCGGAAATCCTTCTCTGACATGCAGAAGTTTAAACGTAAAGTAAAGCAATATCTTGTTAATCTCCTTTACACATGATACCAAATAGTAACCCCCTTACATCTAAGTAGCAGTATGCGTTGTTTGAGGTGAACATGGCTAAAAATATTCATCAAGATGTTGCGTATGAAAAAGACTAGACATCTAGGTGTACTTGGAAGACTTCGGCCGTTGATTGATTAGTGATTTCCCCAATTAGCTTAGCACACAATGAAGACTTCAATCGAACAAAAACGATTTTATTTTGATGGTTCTCACGTGTATTTCTCTCTGTACAGCAGTTTTCCTACAAGAAACAAAGCATTCTAGGCGTTCCAGCTTCTCGGTATCAAGTTTACTCCCCGTCGTTTTCCCACAAGTCCTTTTCTAAACAACAAAGTACAAATGTTTATTTAAAAAATAAATAAAAAATACCCTTTGATTTATACTCATTCCCTAAACAAGTGTAACAATTTCAAAATTTCCTATTTGTTTATTTTGTAGTATGTTCCAATTCTGGATCCACAAAGAATACAATTAAAATTAAATTTTAAGAATAATTAAATAAATAAATAGTGCATTCGTGTAAGGCCTAGTAATATTGTGGTCGGGTAAATGTTGGTTAAGGTTACGCTAATTATCGGACGCCATTTTTGTAGTTTTTTTGTTTCTTTATTACACAGATACACGTGCGTTTCAAGGCAGCAGAAGGACTTTTAAAACAACCACAACAGAGCAGAATGCCGCGGTACTTCCTCACGCCAATCCTTGAATAAATCCATCTTAAACAATTCACCTGTGTTTTCTTCAATTCTTGATACCAGACGCAAAAATATAACACAAGGCACATTGCCTCTGGGGCGTAAGGTACTACTATTAGGGACTATTCCTACAAGGACATTCTAAGTAGGGAGTTGACCAGCGAAATATCTGGGGGCGTTGTTTTTTTTTTCTTGGGAGTCACCACATATCAAGGTCCGAATGCCACTCGAGGATAAGGATTAATGAATGTAAAAAGGTAGTGAAGTAATCGTTAATGATGTAAATTGGGTGGAATTTGATTATTTATGAGGACAACCTAACAGAAATTTGTTTACATTAGATTTGAAGGCTATCATATTGTATTTAGTCGGGAAGTATGCCAGCGGAACAGTCTTCCAAAGGCTGGCAGTTCTGGGAAAGAAGCTTTGTTTGTTTACGGAATTTGCGTTTACACTTAGACACAGATACATTTAGACCACTATATATACATTTAGACCACTATATATATAGATTTAGACCACTATATATACATTTAGACCACTATATATATAGATTTAGACCACTATATATACATTTAGACCACTATATATACATTTAGACCACTATATATGGTATTCCCCACAAAGTGGGGAATATCATATATAGTGGTTTTAGCTAGTCGAGTGTTTTTTTGTGTGTGTGTGAAAGTTTGGCAAGCGGGGACCGTAGATTGAAGTTAAGACGAGCATATACCATGAAAATAGCGATAGAGCAGAGACAGGCTAGTGACGTCTCTTCTGTGGGAAAGAGATTGCAGGAAAGAAAAAACGTCATATTTAAATATCGGCATGTTAGTACAGCCAGGGAAGCAGAAGAGGGGAAAGTAATTTCGAATCTAGCAGTTTGGGCAAAGAAACTATTAGAGTAGAAATTTTGACGACATCTAGAGATCTCTACAGTGAATGGGTGTGTTATTTTGCTGCTTTACTGGATCAATCAGGGTTATTTACGTCGAGGGTGCATAATTGCTATGTGTTTGTCGAAGCATATTTTATTAACGTACTTGTTAAATAGGTATGGGAATGCAATATTGCGGCGTTGAGGCAGAAAAAAATAGGACTAATATATTTTACCTTAGACGTTTTTTTCACATAGGAGTCACCACTTGTCAAGGTCTGGCGGTCACTTGAGAATAAGAGTTAAAGAGTGTGCATTAGTCAATGGGGCAATATCATAGTAATCGTTAGTAGTGTAGATTTGGTAAATTGGATTACTTTAAGGAAATTGTTAATCAAGAACTTGTTTACGTTGGACTTGAAGCCGGCCATATTGTAGTCAGCTGGAAAGCAAGCAAACGGAAGAGAGTTTCACAGGTGTGCAGTTCTAAGAAAGAAGCTTTGTTCATAGAATCTACGTTTAGGTTTAGGCACAGATAAAGAGTGGGAGGAAATCATTGATAGTGTTTTCAGATAGACGAGTGTTTCTCGTGAATGTTTGACGAGAGGGACCATAGATTGGAGCTCAGAAGAGCACTTGCTATGAAAATGACGATAAAGAAGAAATAGGCTCGCAACGTCTCTTTTGCAAAAAAGAGTTTGCAGGGAAGAGAAAAGGCCTTCTCCTACGAAGCTACGAAATCTATTTTGAACTCTGTCAAGGCAGGATAAGTCTTTGTAGCAGCTCCTGCTCAGATGTGGCAACAATACTCCATCCTTGTACCTGGCTCATATAGGTAGATAATTGCATCAGCAGGTAGATATCTACTCGATCGATAGAAGGATCCATCCATTTTCTCAGCGACCTTGGTAACGGATTTGATGTACATGTTCCATTTCATATCAGGAGTAAAGGTCAAGCCCAGAAGCTTGTCAAAACATGGAAGCTCCCCAAGACGAGAGCCATTCATTTCAATTTGTGCCAGATGGGGATCAGGGCGTTGGTGATGTAAAGATAGAAGCTTGGTTTTAGATGCATTAAAAATAACCAGCCACTTCTTTCCCCATTGCCTAACGTGGTCAAGATCAGAGGAGAGAGAATCAAAGAGAACTTGGTCGTTTACGGCTTTTGATGTGCTGCCATAGATGGTAGTGTCGTCAGCATAAATGTCTACGAATGATCTAAGGATGTGATTTGTTTCATTCGCCCTCTCCACGAAGAATATGCAATTCTAAAGTGATGACAAAGTATAAAAACATCGAAGAGCACATCGCTATTGAGCAATCAACTTGGGTAAAATCACTAAATACTGTATTTAGTTGATAGCGATAAAATAATTAAAAATATGTTTTTGTTAAATATTATTACACGAGGAGTCGCTTCGAGTTCAAATTTATTTTCACCTTAAGCATCTAAACTTGAGAAATATACACTTTAAATATGTAAACATTTGCTAAAAACTAATTAATATGGCTGTCTTTTAGCTGTTTGATCGCGAAAAGCATTGACCCTGTATATCGAAAAAGCGAAACGCCGTGATCCGAAACGGAAAACGAAAAATTTCTTAGTTGTTTGGAGTCACTTGGAGTTCAAATTTATTTCATCTCAAACATCTAAACTTGAGAAATACACACTTTAAATATGTAAATATTTAGTAAAAACTAATTAACATGACTGTCTTTTAGCTGCTTGATCGCGAAGCAAAAAACATTGACCTTGTATATCGAAAAAGCGAAACGCCGTGATCGGAAACGCACACGCTAACGTATACACACATGTACGCACACATGATGATTGCAACGTCTTGTCAGACGAGTGCCACTCCCTCAGACATTTAAAATCCATGAGCCCAAATGTCTGAGGGAGTATCTATACAAATATGATGTTACAGAGTCTTAGCTTTGTACGACAGCTAAGTCTCTCTCTCGGTTCAAAATGTTGAGATCCAGCAACAAGCAAGAGCAAGATAGCCAGCAACAAATTAAACTGCAGACCAGCTTAATGCGGGTACTGGTCTTCCGCTTTATGGTTTTTTAAATCAGAGATTTGCTTCTCCTAGAAAGGTTGCCTTCACTACGGCTTACGGGAGCCCTCTCTACCCCAATACACATATATACACACACACAAATATACACGGTGCTAGTTGGCCGTTGACCCAGAAAAAGAGTTCATTCGCCCTTTGGGAGGTCTTGTTTTTAATCCTTCAGGGAGACTAGCCGCCCTCCTCACCAAACAAGTCTGGTGGGGGAACCAGTTTAGTCGCCGGTGACCCGACCATGAGGCAGGTAGTACTGGGTTACATGGTACCAGTAACATATGACATGACGCACACATACACGCACATGTACGATCACATGGACAACGTCACTTCCTCTTCAAAGGAAATCCACACATGCGCAAAAGACCACCGGAAACAACTATAAAAGCAAGAGACCTGACCTGGTTTCTTTCTTTTCAATTCGGCTTCCAACCTGAGAGGTCGACGGACCAACCGGCCCTTCCGCGTCTCACGACGCCTGCTACAGATAGTACGTACACTTTACACGTTTTCTATCTCCATGGCCTAGATTGATTTTCTCTCTCTCTCTCTCTCTCTCTCTCTCTCTCTCTCTCTCTCTTTCTCTCTCTCTACAACAATAGACTTTCCTTCTCACCAGTTAACAGCGAGAGACGCACGCCAAACTAAACACGTGCTGTACCCTTTTCTTTCATTTGTTTCTTCACGAAATAAATTCCTGTTCGTTTAATTCAATTTAACACGTTGTTCGTCTCTTTCTCAATTCAATTCATTTTCCTATTTTGCACCACCACTACAAATTGGTGAGCCGAACGTGAGATGAACACGCATTTCCTTCTATACCTACCAGTCCACAACAGACTTTACTTAAACTTGTTGATGTTTTGTTATTGTTGTTACTTACGACGGCTTCTTACACAAGTCAGTATCAGTCATTACTCATTACTGGAGTCCGAGTAACAACAAATCTCATTAGGTTTCTTTTGATAACTGTTCAAAATACTTTTTACCTTATCGGAACAGCCGTTTATCATTGTTTTGACACTTGTGATGACCATTAGTCATTTGAAAATTTGGCTGGCAATCGTTGTGGCTTTGCAGGTCGGTAATAATCAATAATCAAGGCAAACGCAATGGTATAATTGACAAAACGTGTATAAACAAAAGGATGTGACAAAAATACACGTCATGATTGTGGAACCAAAATTGCCACTAATGGTTCTCATGATATTTAGATGTAACTATATTTATTGTCTCTTGGTAAGTCGATTATTTCTTAAATAGGTGGGTCTGCTTAACTCATAACAGCAATAATTCCCACCCACCCAAAGTCCTATTACTACCCGTACCCTTCAAGTAGAAGTCAGTTTAATGCCCTGCCTTCCTTCGCTCCTCCAGGAGCGTACAATGACAATATGTAATTTGACAGTGCTGTAAAGAAATGAAACATATTGTTGGCGTTTTCTTTTAATTATTTTTATTGTTATCTCTACTATGATATAAAAATCACGTTGATCTTTATAGGTTCCGAAACGGCTGAGCCTATCTTTTGCAAATTTCACACAAAGCTAATTTATATGTCTGGCAGTGTTCTTAGATATGTTTTGTACAGAAATTCATCCGATCAGTTTCAAAAATCGAAAAAGTCCGATCTTAAAAATAGCTTTTCTCTCTTATAGATAAAAAAATAAAGAATAATTTTTACAGGGGGATATTTTACATTACACTGACAAAGGGAGATAATAAAATTTCAGCTAATCATTTCTTCTTTTAAAAAAAATCTGGAGATATAGCTTAATGGTAGAGAATTCGACTACAGATCGAATGATCCTTGTTCAAACCCGGGTGTACCTCACCGTTTCATTTTAACTTTTTGTTATTAATCAGTTCAATTTACAATAAAAGAAGAATTACCATTTAAAATTGCCACACATCATTTCTTCGTTTGCATATTTTCAAACTAAACATTAATCAAGAGTGACTTTTCCAGGACATTCATCGTCAAGCCCAAATATCAGCTGACGTGATATTATAAACAAACACAGACGGAATTTGATGAACGAAGTTATCATTATTTATTTATTTATTTGCGAATTAGTCCACCGAGCAAATTATTCCTCGTAATATATAATAATCAATGGAGGATAGATAATAATCCATACGCAATCTGCATAAATTAAAATATCGTGTTTAAGCGTATTTTACAACAGAGCAACGCCGGGCTGCCAGTTAGTCTATTATTACAACTATCGGAGAAGCGAGGAATACGGCTGCTGCTCTCATCATGACCAGAGAAGAAAAAAGCAAACAACTGAATTTCTTCTGTTAAACACTACAGCGATTACGACTATTATCACCACTGCTGAGAAACGTAACTTTCATCTGAACAACTACTTGCATATCAACAACAAAAAAAAAAAGTTTTTTGCAGGGGAGAGGGTTCAGTCAACGAAAAAGACAAGTAATGTTTGCAGATCGAAAGAATTCTTCATACAATGTTAGAGTTCTTCTTCTTGTGATTGGAATATTCTTATATTTTCATGTAAAATCTCACATGTCCATGATCGGATCATTGTCCATATTAAAATATGCGAAACCATTGGTACCAATGATATCATTTTCGTTATACATATGTTGTTTCAACTGTGTCTAGCAGAAATTTGGAGAGCTTGAACTAATGGCGCTACCATCATTTTGCTTTCTTATAACTAACATATATAGGTCTCGTTTCTACTGATGAACATTACCAGCCTACGAAATACTCTTTTGGCCAAGGGAAGAATGAAAACTGTTTGGCCTGTCAGGTGACGAGATCGGAGAGAGAAAAAACGAAAAAGAGAAACGTAAGTTTGTAGAGAGATGTTTTTTTATATAGTAACGTGGGTGCCAGTAATTTGCACATGAGGCGACGTACGGTCGATTAAAGAGGCGGATTAGTGAGAAAAAAAAAACTCGAGTTTGAAACAGCCGAGAAAGAGCAGACGACTGTTTATGTTGGAAAGAGTTTGTACTAAATTCTGAAGTGTCTGTGTCTGTTCGTCGTTTCGTTCTTCGCGTGTGAGTTTACGTACAGTTGGGGCTGAGAGAAAAGGAATTAAAAGAAAAGTACTACAGCCTAGGGAAATAAGCAGACGTTTCGTCCCCGACGAAACATCTTTCAACAGATATTATGCATTATAACATATAATATGTAATATTATATATTTTTTTATTATTTATTATTAACGTAAAAACATTTGTAATATTTATTTCTTGTAATTGTTAACTTTCTTTTTTATATGAAACATTCTTAAAAGTAAATAAATATTTTTTACAGAATAGTGTCATTCTTACGCCAAACTATTTGTAATAATACAAAAGCTACTACTACTACTACTACTAATAATAATAATAATAATAATAATAATAATTAAAGCTGCATATCACTATGTTCGCTATTCCCTTCCCCACCCCTCCCATTACACCATCATCGCCCCTCTCCAAAAAAAAAGAGTGATATCAAATAGCCGAGAATGGTCAAGACTGAGGAAAGAGCACTTACCAGACCTCCGCTGGACAAGCGTGAAAAAAACTGTGACCTTGAGGAGGCTTGTTGCCACTCAAGTTTCAGTGGAGACCAATCGCCGCTGCCAGCGAGGAATCAATGGTAAGCGGCTGTTGCGATAACGCAAATTCATTTGCAAATTATACCGAAAGAGGTGGAGAGAACTGGAAACCTGGAGAGGCGTGTTGTCACTCAGCTTCCAGAGAACACCACAGGTTATTGTCAAGGAGAGATCTCTGGTGACTTGTGTGAAAGCTCCTTGTGAGCCAATAATAATTATAATTCTTCTCAGAATGTGATAAATTTCTTCAGTCAAAATATATTTTGGAAGATTTTTCGTCGGGGACGCCAAACCAGCTATCACCGTCTAGAAAACGGGGGGGGGAGTAATGCAAGAATGAAATGTCTTGAGATAAATGCCGGAATGGCTGTATTTTTTTTTTATAACTTGTAAAGCGTCTCTTGCTGGAGACAGAGTTGAAAACAGAGGTCAATGGGGGGTAGAAAACAGAGGTCAATGGTAGGAGAAGTGGAAGCACATTGTCGAACAAGAGAGTGAAGCCTTAGCTTTTCATGGAAGAGGAAAGTAAAACGTCAGTTCGAGGTAAGTACGTATGTAGGTCGCTGGGCGTGTGTTAGCATCGCTTTAAAATCAGCAGCAGGAGGGGAGCGGTTGCTTTGTATACGCTTGTATACGGGGCAAAGCTGGCGAAATTGGCGAAGAACTATCTTCGCCGGCCTCTGACCTATAAACTTACTGAGAGGAGATCCTGACTTGATATTTTCTGTTGATCCTCTTTTCAGCGGCAACGTTCCTGATTGGTTCATTACACTATATTTAATTCAAATACATTTTTTAGAAACCCAGAAGTGACGTGTACAACAATAAATAACTCTAACCGCGTAAATAAAGTTGTTTAAAGTTTCGTTAGAATATTGAGAGGAAAAATCCCGACTGAAAAGATAGTAGATGGCAGCAGATACAAATTTTTCTTTTCTCCATTTAATCCCATCTAGACTTCACCTCCACTTAGAGACTGACCAGGAGGAGCTAAAGTTCCTTTACAAACCGAAGTGGAACGGGCGGTCTATCAACTAGACGGGGTTAGGAGGGTCCTACTAACCACTGTTTGTATTTTTTCTTCCCCCGCCCTCGACACAAATGAACTATTGTACCATTATTGTTATACTTTCTGTTTTTGCACGTAAATAAAAAAAAATGTTTTAAAACAATTGGGTTCTAAGTAGGACGTCCCCCAGTACGAAAGGGTGAATGCAGTATTATGATGAAAAAAGATACTAGCTAAGAGAAACTTTTGTTTAGTTATGGAGTGACAAGGATGACCAAGGACTCCCATACCCCCCCCTTTGAGTTGACCTTGTGCCTAATTTTTTGTTCAGTTTGAACTTACGTTGTAATTTTAGCCTGAATAAAGGATTTAATATCTACAAATGGTTAAACCACGTTATAAACACAGAGCTCTTTTATACGTAACAGAAGAGCAACATAGTTAATTGGCTGTCGAAAGTCTTCTTGGAGCAATATATCTTCAAGTAAAGATAGCTTTGTTCGTCAGCTAGGAAATGGAAGCAGGGGTATCTTCTTTTTTTTCTATACTGACTGTGATGTAAATCTCCAAAGGTTTGGAAGCAGCCCGTCGATAGTTTGATCGAAATCACTATGCCCTGGTATCTGATTTGTTATCGTTTGGCCAAATTATCTTACATAAGCTGCTCTCAGCGAGAGAAAAAGAAACGTCAATGCTTATGACTTCTACAAAAGGCAACTTCTCTCTAACTTCTGATAAAACACCATCATGTCCAGCAAAATAATGATTCAATTAATCAATTATTTCTCTTTTTGTAACATTTTCATAAACAAAAAAACTTTAAACGAAGAGAAGCACATGGTCTCTACCAACAAACACATACTTTTGCACTCGAGGTGGTTGTTCCTAGTGAGCATTCAAGAAGCAAATCTATCAATAAAAGTCTTTGTTATATACGTGCGCGGTCGTCGCTTTCTATGTGGTAATTCCAGGTATGTTTGCATTATCTAGTGGCTGTTAGTCGGCTGTTTAGCTTAGATGAATAAAACTCATGTATAGAACAATGGAGACTTGTTGCGGGTTCAAAAGTTTTAGGGGGGGTGAGGGTTAATTCATGAGGGGAGATACTAAAATTAATTCCTTCGAAAACAGAGGCTAAAATTAATTCCATCTTACTTGATTTAGCTTTAAAAATGGCCGACGAACGGACAGAGTCCCGAGGAAATTCACATATTTTTACATTGTCGGCACGTCTTGTCTGTCTGCTTCCTCGACTCAAACTATCGTCTTGTCTGTCTGCTTCCTCGAAACAAACTATCGACAGCAGCCCGTCGATAGTTTGATCGAAATCACTATGCCCTGGTATCTGATTTGTTATCGTTTGGCCAAATTATCTTACATGAGCTGCTCTCAGCGAGAGAAAAAGAAACGTCAATGCTTATGACTTCTACAAAAGGCAACTTCTCTCTAACTTCTGATAAAACACCATCATGTCCAGCAAAATAATGATTCAATTAATCAATTATTTCTCTTTTTGTAACATTTTCATAAACAAAAAAACTTTAAACGAAGAGAAGCACATGGTCTCTACCAACAAACACATACTTTTGCACTCGTGGTGGTTGTTCCTAGTGAGCATTCAAGAAGCAAATCAATCAATAAAAGTCTTTGTTATTTACGTGCGCGGTCGTCGCTTTCTATGTGGTAATTCCAGGTATGTTTGCATCATCTAGTGGCTGTTAGTCGGCTGTTTAGCTTAGATGAATAAAACTCATGTATAGAACAATGGAGACTTGTTGCGGGTTCAAAAGTTTTAGGGGGGTGAGGGTTAATTCATGAGGGGAGATACTAAAATTAATTCCTTCGAAAACAGAGGCTAAAATTAATTCCATCTTACTTGATTTAGCTTTAAAAATGGCCGACGAACGGACAGAGTCCCGAGGAAATTCACATATTTTTACATTGTCGGCACGTCTTGTCTGTCTGCTTCCTCGACTCAAACTGCTTGTCCTATTACCTGAACACATTCTTATATATATATATATATATATATATATATATATATATATATATATATATATATAAAAGCGAAAATGTGTGATTGTATGTATGCATGTGTGTTTATGTGTCTGCTAAAAACTTTGGACAGACAGACCAAAAATATTGAAGCTCCATCCTTCGCCCGAAAAATATCGAAAAATTGGCCAAAAATGTTCATTTGTTCACCCTGAACTCGACAATTTTCTACAGTGGGGGGGGGTCAACAAAAACCGTCCTCTCATGACGAGATCGGTTCTACGCATGCGTCAGATGACGGCATGACCTGATTTAGAAGAACTGACTGAATTTCATGTACGTCGTGTTAGCTCATTTGGTTAGAGCGTTGGGTCATTATCTAAACGTTTTGGGTTCGAATGTGGTGTGAGATGTCTTTTTTTCCGATTTTTAAAATTTAAATATTGAAGCAGAGTTATTTAAGCCATTTTTCACGTAACGTTCGTTTTTGTTTTTTTTTACTTCGCTTATTCTTAGGTTTTCATTAACACCCCCGACCGACCACACACACCCAAAAACACCCAGGTATCCACCGATTTTTTAAATTTTAATAAGCCATTTTTCACGTGTTTTTTTTCTTGTTTTTAGTTTTAACGTTCGTTTTTCTGTTTTCTTTTTTTTGTTTTTGTTTTTTCGATTTTTACATTTAACATCGTTCGTTTGCCTTACGTTAGTTTTTGTGGGGTTTTTTCGATGTTTTGATTACCCACCCCCACCGCCCGGGTACCCACCGCTTAAGTTTTAACGTTCGTTTTTCTGTTTCCTTTTTTTACTTCGCTTATTCTTAGGTTTTCATTAACAACCACACACACCTCCAAACACTCGTGCAACGCCGGGTACCCCACCCCCGCTAGTCTGTTATATAAAGGGCACATGTCTGTTTGTGTGTGTATGCGTATGTCCGCTAAAAGCATTTGACACACGTGACCAACACTGACAAAATTGGCGTCGTCGTAAAGCACAGTCTCCTAGCCGACAAATATCCAAAAATTGACCGAAAACATTCATTCTTTTACCGTTAACTGGGCCGTTTTAAACAAGGAGGGGTCACTTTTTTCGTCGACATTTTTACAAAGTCATCATACGCCTTGCAATGACCAGCCTTATTGCGAAACCCGCCGACGTTGTTTGTTGCGGTGGGCATGAGAGGCTAAACGGTTGGCTTTTTTTTTCACCTTTTCCTCCTTCGTGTTACAGGTTTGAGCCTGCCTGCCAACTACATTTTTTTTTTTGCGTTCGTGGGGGTACTCGCTGCTATTTTCAATTTTTTTTTTTAGGGTTCGGTTAATTTTTTATATATATATATATATATATATATATATATATATATATATATATATATATATATATATATATAGTAATTTATAAAATATATATGGCGATTAAGCTACACTGAATATTCTGCGTTTCATCCACTATAGGATTCGTCAGGCTTATGCGCGAATTCTGTGGTTGTTTCTTGTTTTTATATATGTTGAGGATTTTTAATTAGCCAATCAGCTTTCTAGTATCCACCGCGCCCCTTCCTATCAGCCAATGGGCATGCATTTTATCGAACAAAGGATCTGTTTTAGAACTAGGTTAGTGGTTTAAGGTAGACGTTTTCCTTTATATATATATATATATATATATATATATATATATATATATATATATATATACCTATGTGTACACACATACATGCACATATATATACATATATATATACATATATGTGTGATCGTTTATGTATATTCATGTTTATTTAATTTATTTATTTGTTTGTTTTCTATTGTTATTGTTAGTTTTAAAGCTATTTTGTATCGCTATCCTAGAGTAAGTTATTTTGTGAACACAGTTGTTTGCTATTTCTCGTCTACAGTTTAATAGATTTTGGGGTTCTTTAAAGTACAGGATAGCAAATTTTTCATGGAGGCATAATTTACATGGGTGGTCTAACTGTCTGTAACTAGCTCTACCTACGTATTGAGCACTTTTGAAGTAAATACTTAAAGTTTACGCATAAATCTATACCTTCGTATATTAAATTTATGTGAGCAAATGAAGTAGTTATATATATATATATATATATATATATATATATATATATATATATATATATATATATATATATAGGCCTCCGTTGCTCATTACCCTTAGCATACCCGGGCAGCGCCGGGAACTCATGGCATTTTTTTTCTGCTTACAAAAATTTGCTTTCGGGTTTCATATCTGGCTAATAGCACTCAAACGACGCCGCCCTATCCTCGTTATCACATTTTGTTTTTAATTAAATGTGGATTTTACGACCGAACAACCTCCCCACTTCTTTTATTTTTTTACATGACGCCGGGCTGCCTCTCATTTCTAGCGTGTTTTCCCTATAGAGCTAAAATTTGACCTCCTACGCGCCTCATTTACGCTAGGTGAACTTGGTTTATTTGTATTTGCCGTGAGGTTGTCCTGAGATGTACGTAATATAACCCTTGTTGAAATTCATACTAGTTTACATAATCTCTACTTATTGGCATAGGGTCCCAAAACAATCCATTGTAATCACCCAATATTCTACTAATAATCTATTCATATCACTCTCATGCAAAATAAATTAATTTTTATAAAATTCAAATTGTAGTATGTTATTATGGATGATAACGACTACCAGTTGTTAAAATTTCAGCTTTTCATAGTCGTTATTTCTAACAAATATTAGGTTTTAAATTTTTGTCCCTTAGTTTTGGACGCTACTATATATATATATATATATATATATATATATATATATATATATATATATATTGAAAGAAGTTCAAATTGCGAGTTTTCCTTTCCATGTGAGAAAATGTATAGCATTAAGGGGCCCAATTTTACCTGAGTAAATTATCCGGGGTAGCAGTTCATTATGTAAACAGATGAAGTCTCGTTTCATATTTGACACGTAGCAGCAATTGTAAAAACATTACAGAAAAAAAAATCATTGAGACTTAAAAATGATTTCGGAAGTTTTATTTTTCTTCCCTAATGAAAAGTATACAATACACCTAACCAAACCCACATAGGAGAATGGCAGCAGCTGTCCGAAACACACAACCGCTATCTCATGTTTTCCGGAAAAAGTTATGAATAAGTGAGAAGCATGCTCTAGTTTGCTTGAAGCATTGTGTGTAGTGTGAAAAGAGTTGTGTTTGAAGGCTATATCAATGCGGTTCATAGGAAACACTGTGGACACAAGTTAGGATATAAAGAATAATGACAATATTAGAACGAAGTTTCAATAATTCTAAATTATAATACGTTTATTTACCAACATAATGTATCGTACAAGATGGTAGGTGTTGATATCGTTAGGTTTGGTTTGGTTTGGCTTAACGGCATATCAGCCTTTTTTCTTTCTTTTTTTTTTTTTGTTATTACATGCCGAGTTCCGTAATTTGGATTTTTTTTTAATCGTAGGCTAGATATTTTAACTTATTCAGTAAATCAAGAGTCAGTCTTTTTTGGAAATATATATATATATATATATATATATATATATATATATATATATATATATATATATATATATGTGTGTGTGTGTGTGTGTGTGTGTGCGTGTGTGTGTTCGTGTTCTTTTTTTTGGAGGGAGTGTAAAGTTGGAGTGAGTTAAAATTATATTTTTTTGCATTAATTTACTTTTTTCAGAAATGTTAGTATTTTTGTTATGATTTATTTTTTAGATAGTTCTTTGATAGTTGACTTTGTAATAATTTTGCCGGATATGCACGAGGTCGCCACAATCCAAAAGAACGTGTCTTACCGTAAAGGGGCATTCGCTAATGCCAAACATTCTTTTTCTTCTTTTTCTTTTTTTATTTTTTTATTTAGTAGGAAGGAGTTATGTACATGTGCCCTATGCGGATGCGAGACAAAACCACTTATTCCCGTTGCAGTTTTATGAAATCTGGTAACCATTCTTCTATTGTGGGTTTGATTTTGAAAAGTTTGTTATTTTGACAGTTATTCCATTGTTCTTGCCATTTCTTTGTAATGCGATTATTAGTTGTTTGTAGTCCAAGTGTGGAATTTTTATATCGCTTATATTGAGTTTTGGTGCGTTTTTGGCAGATATGTCTGCATTTTCATTGCCCTCAATTTCAAAGTGACTGGGGATCCAGCAGAATTTTATAGTTTTGTTTTGTGAAAGAGTATGTATTCTTTGTAATAGGTTGATGAGTAGTGAGTTATTTAAATTTTGGTTCTTTAAGGATTCAAGTACTGACAGGGAGTCTGAAAAAATATAAATTTGTTGTGGGTGAGGTCAGTAATGAAGACTAGAGCCAGGTTTATAGCTGTGGCTTTGTCACTAAAAATGGAAGCATAGTCTGGTAATCGCTTCTGTAAAGTAATGTTATTGGCAACTACTCCACATCCAGTTCTGTTGCTGTCTTTGGCACCATTTGGGTAGATATGCTGATGGTTTGGGTATTTTTCCAGAATGTTATGGAGTTTTTCTTGATAGGTTAGTGGATGTGTTTGATTCTTTAGGAGATTGTTCAGTTCAAAGATAATTTCAGGCTGTTTTAGTAGCCAGGGTGAAAGGCTTATTTGGTTGACATCATAGATTTTGGTGATTGAGATACCTGCGTCTTCCACTAGTGGTTTTATAGCTTTTAGTTTTTGATCAAATAGGTTTTTGTATTTGGGATTGAAGATGCAATTATGGGCTGGATTTATAGTTTGTGATTTTTCCTATCATAGATAGTGGGTTTGCAATACAGTCGTAGACAGGTTTGTCTGGATAAGAGAGAATTTTGGTCAAGTACTGTACGGCTATTTGTCGCATCGAATTGATAATGGGGGTCCGTTAACTTCAGCATAGAGATAGGGGAAGTTCGGAAGGTTCTCAGTACAAGTCTGAGGCCCTTATGTTAAATGTATCTAATGTCTTTATATATGACTTTTTTGTGGCACCATAAATAAAGATACCATAATCTAGTTTCGATCGCACTAGTAATCTATATAATTTCAATAGGGTTTGTTTGTCCCCCCCCCCAATCGTATTAGCTGGAGAGTTTTGCTACATTTATTTTTAGGTGTTTGATGTGAGGGATGAATGTAAGTCTGTTGTCTAATATTAGCCCTAAGAATTTATGTTCGTCTACAACAGGAATCTGGGTATCATCCAGTTTTTACAGAGGATCTGGGTGCAGTTTTCTAAGCTGACAAAGGTGCGTGCATTTTGTTTCATTCATGGAAAATTTAAATCCATTCTCAAGTGTCCATTTTGTCAATGCATTGTTGAAGTTGACGCTCAATAATGTGGATATGTGTTGAGTTGTACGCAATTAGAAAATCATATGCATATAATGAACAATCCATGTCTTGGTCTATGCATCCAATGATATTGTTTAGTTTTTGCTTAAATAATGTTACACACAAAATATATCCCTGTTGGACTCCCGTTTCCTGTTCCTTAATGTCAGAGAGGCATGTTCCTACACGGACATTAAATAGTCTATTGTTGATAAAGTTGTTAATGAGGATGGGTAGTCTTCCTTTCAATCCATCTTCTTTAAGATCTTTCATGATGCCATACCTCCATGTGGTATCATAAGCCTTTTCAAGATCAAAGAAAATAGCAGTCATATGTTTTTTTGTTGATTTTTTTTGTTTTTTTGTTTTTTATGAATACATTTCTGATAAAAGTTTCCAATCATATTAAGTAATCTATAGATGTTTTATTAGTTCCAATAAACTAAATTAGTCTAATATTTACGTACCATTCTCTCCATTGTTTTGCACACACAGTTTGTTAGCTATGGGGCGATAATTGGAGGAGTCAGATTATTCTTTTCAGGTTTTGGTATAGGAATGGCTGTGGCTTGTTTCCATATAGTTGGGAGATTGCCATTAATTCAAGTGTCATTTAGAATGAAAATTAAATACTTTAATGATTGATCTGGTAGTTGTTTTAGAAATTCATGTTATCTCATCTGATCCTTAAGCCGAGTTATTGGCTATTTTAATGAACAAACACCCATGTTTGCCCAGCTGGGCAAACTTGAGTCCTTGTATCGGAAAAATATCCAGTAAATAAAACGTTGTTTAGCAAATCGTTATTTTTTTTTGCATTTCCATACACCAAACATGGATATAAATATCACTAAAACATCCGCTGGGTCATAAGCTTCATTTTGGTACCTTACTGGCCTGAGACAAACCGCGTCACACACACACACACACACACACACACACACACACACACACACACACACACACACACACACACAGTAAATCGAATTAACTAAGGGAGATAACTTCCGGTAAATACTGGAAAAGTATCCAGTAAATAAAACGTTGTTTAGTAAATCGTTATTTATTTATTTATTTATTTTGCATTTTTTGCATTTCCATGCACAAAACATGGACATAAATATCACTAAAACATCCGCTGGTCATAAGCTTTATTTCGGTACTTAACTTGCCTGAGTGGATTGCCTGTAGGCTGAGACAAACCGCGTCACACACACACACACACAGTACGAAAATTTATTATAGGATCATGAATGGTAAAAGGTTTGTTGTATTCTTACTCATTATTACTTTTAAAGTGAAGTTTGTTTTTGAAGGATTCCTGTTTAATGATCTGGAATTTTTTATTGTAATTTTTGGATGATGAATTATTTGCAAACATGTTGGCCATGTCCTTTTTTGATGTTATTTTGTTATTGTTTATACAGAGGTATTTGAGAGGGGAACTGGTTTTTTTCCTGATATTTTTCGTATCATATTCCATATGGTTTTGACTTTGGTGTTATTATTGATTTAGGACATAAAGTTCTTTCATAATTCTCATTTGGTTTCTTGTATTGCTCGGTGTGCTTTAGCTCTGCATATTTTAAAGTTGTTTCAATTCTGAGTAGTTGGTTGGTTGTTGAAGGGCCGATAAACTTGGTTGATACCTTTGTTTTCGGTATGCATTCCTCAGCTATTAAGATAATGGTATCTATAAAGTGAGTGATCGGGTCTTTCTCGTGTTTTCCAGGTACGAGTTTATGTTTGCATAATGATTTGAAGAAATTTCAGTTAACTTTTTTAAGGTTCCAGCGAGAACTTTTGAGGTTAGTTTGGGACCAAATTGTTCTAATGTTATTAGGAAGTGGTCACTTTCATATGTGTCCTCGCGTACTGCCCAATTGTAATCCATAGAGATACTAGAATCACTTATAAAGAGATCAATTTCTGAGAACGAGTTTGTAACAGAATGAATAAAGGTTGGTATTTTGTTATTATGTATGCATAGGTTGTTGTTGCTGTTGTTGTTGCTGTTGCTGATGATGATGATGATGATGATATTTTCTATGATTCCTTTCTAACCCTAACCCAACTAGCATTATAACTGTTAAAGTCGCCTAATAATAAGAAGGGGCGAGGGAGTTGGTTGATAAGTTTTTCTATTTCTGTTTTATCTAGGGGGTCGTTTGGGTGTAGATAGCTGGAGCAGATTGTAACAGTTCTATGTAGGGTGATTGTGACGGCAATTGCATGTAAGTTAGTTTGTAGATTTATTTGGCTTTGTGATGTGGTTTTGTCAATGAGGATGGATGTTCCCCCAGAAGCTCTATTTGGGTTATTTGTTGTGTGATTGTATTCAGTGAAGCTAAGGATAGTGATATTTTCAGGTGGTCTTAAAAAGGTTTCTTGTATGTACATTATTGTTGGGCAGGGATTGGATATTAGTAGAAATAATTCATTCTGGTTGGATTATTTTGTTGGCCATAGTTTAATTTTATGTATTTGATTCCCTTTCGTCTTATTGAGAATATGGGTGGTTGTTCTTTTGTTTGTTTGTTGTTTTTTTTACTATTTGATTATGGGGGGAGGTTCTGTCATCTATTTCCATTGTTTCCAAGGGTTTAAATTTATTCTGGTCCGTATTTCTTGTTTTTGATGTGAAACAGGATTTATCTTTTGGGGATTTTTCATTTATTTTCTGTTTGGTTGCATAAAATGGAAAGGGAATAAAACAAAAAAAATGGCAGTGTCAAACCGTCCTCTTGTCAATACAATGCACGAAAGTTGTTTCTTTCTTTTCCTCAACTTGAAGTAAATCCTCGTGTATTCGATATCGATATTATCTTTCACCGTTCGTTCTCATTCTAAACTGTCCAACAAAAAACTAGACTCAACCCTCATGCTTTAGAATTCGTCCCTTTTAACAGTTACCAATTGTGTACACATGCAAATTAATGGCATACGTTCACCAATGAACGACCTACAAAATTATGCTTGTCTTTTCTGTTCTAACTTTTCTGCGGTCATTTTACAAACTAAGCAAACACGAAGTCATTTGCGAGAGTGATGATTTCTATTACAATTTGCTGAGATTTGATTTTTTGTTAATTTGGTTTTTGGAATGTTGTTAGTTTCTGTGTGTGTGTTTTTTTTTATTATTTGAAAGTTGTGTTCAGTTTTTGATGTCTGGTAGGATTTTAATTTCGGCTGTTAGGGAGTTATTTTCAAGTACGGCTTAAGTTGACGATAATTGCCGTAAAGTTGCACTCAATGCCTCAACTAGTTCTTGAAGTGCCTTTATTAGGGTTGTGATTCCCTTTAGTTCTGTTTTTTTCTGTTGTTTTTGTTTGGTTTTTGGTGCACCTGCTTACAATCTGATTTTGTCATGGAGGCTGATTCAATTATCTTTATGGCTTCAGTAAAGCTTACGTTTTTTTGTGTGTTTTAATTCATTTATTCTTTTTTCTTTGATCCAGTTTTGGCAGAGAGGTGAGTATGCTGGTTGTTTTTCACCAGTTTGGGCATTTTATGTTTCTTTGGCATTTTATGTTTCTTTACTATTTTATGTTTTCTGGTGTTTATTACAGCTACATTTTGGACATACTGTTTTCCTGGTGCAGTATTCCTTTTGGTGGCTACATTTTTGGCAGTTTACGCAGTGAAGTGGTCAGGGGATTTATGTTTCTACTTTAATATTAATATATCCCATCCTGATTGATTTCAGTTGGTGGGGTGGGACTATTGAAGATTAATATGATTGTGTTTGTGTTTATTGTTTGTTCGTTGTTTTTTATTGCAACTCTTTTGGTGTCTATAACTTTTTGGGGGTTTTTTTGCGTTCGTTTTTATTTCTTCTAGGGAGTAGTTGCTTAATTCTGTACATTTGATGTCTCTTTTTAAGGTGTTAGGGGTTTTGTGAGGGTAGGCTTTAGTGTTTATATTATAGAACTTTGTCCATGTTAAAAAAATTGCTCTGCTATTTTTAGAAGATACTTGCACAAGTAAGGTTCCATCTTTAAATTTTTTTATTTCTTTATGTTTAAGTTTTTGTTTAAATTTTTCAAATAGGAACCTCTTTGTTATTTGTTTAGGGTCTTGGTGATTCTAAGATTATGTACTCAGGAAAGATTGTATTTTCATCTTCATCACTTTCTGAGTTTTAATCTGGATAGGGTCTTTTGATTTTTTTGGAAACCATATGAAGTATGTTTTTTTTTTTTCATCATCCTTGTCCCCTACCCTCCTCGGAGCCCTATATTGGGAGATCGTTGAGGGGAAACCTATTCGCTCAAGTATCTCAGGATACAAGAATGATATACTTAAACAGTGAGTGTAGTTGCTAATAATGATTTCCTTATTTCCTTTGTCCCAGCAAGGTATAATAAAGAGGGTTTTTGTCGGTTGCATCTGGTTACGCTATCTGATTGGCCCTTGCCATTGCTTTCTAATATCAGTATGTGTTTTGGGGTGTATTTGTATTTCTTTTTTTGTGTGAGGGTTGACTGTTATTAGGGCTTGTCATGACTAGCCGATTGGTCGGGTTGGGTCTCTCTGACCGCCCGACTAGCCGAAGTAAGGGTCAAAGAGGAGTGTTGAAAACTCACGGCCACTTGGATCCGGGTCGTGAGATGCTCAGTCATCAGGCTTCCGTTTAAGAGCATTACTGGTTGCCACCTACGGCCAACAGGTAGCCCCATTGAGGGACTTTTATCCTCTGCAGGAAGGCAGTCTGTGTATTCTGGAGCCTCACCGACAGGGTCTTTAAATGTGTAAAGTTTTTAGGTTTCAAGTTCCTCAAGCATTTTTTGCGATGTTTTTTTTTTTTAGTCATTTTGTTTCATAGCATATCAACCCTTTTGGGCTATTCATGTTGCATCCGGTCATTTTGTAGGTTTTTATTCTTCAAGCTCTTTGTATCTTCAATCGTTAATTTCTATTCTTTGGTTTGGTTGTTTTTATAGTCGATTTTCTCGTTTTGTTCCCTGTCCGACAGAACACGAATAAGTTTTGCAATGGGAGAGGGAAAAAGGTTACAGTATTAATGTTTGGTACATTTAAAGTTAGGAAACCAGTCAGGAAGTGTGGAAGGTAGAAAGAGGAAATGGGAAAAAAGACAAATGGGAGAAAGGTAGATTGTTGTTTTTGTTTTTGGTTTTGCAAAACATAATTAAGTTTTTCAAAAGGAAATCAAAAAACAAAAAGCATCAATGTTAGGTGCATTTTGTCTCAGGAAGCCAATATCTTCAGACAGCCTGATCTGGTAGCACCAGCTTTTCCTTATAGGAGAAAAGAAAAAGAAACGTCCGTAACAAGGCTTTCCTTTGTCTATTTTATTTTTTTATATATTTTTTTTAGTTCCAGAAGTCAGTATCGCAGTCAGTGTTTGAAGAATATATTCTTAGTTTATCCGCTCCGAATCTCCAACCATTTAATTTTTATGTCGTAATACCCTGATACGCATTTCTAATTCTAGATTTCGTTTTTAATATAATTTTCCAATGCCTAGGCACGATATTAATTTGAAATTGATGCGGAAAATACCGTCTACATACTCAAATATAATCTTTCAGTAATGGGCGAATTATAAACAAACCTTCTCTAAATGAGTTGTTGTAATGGTTGAACTATACCTTTTCGTGCCAACAAATTCATCAGACACGCGTGTCTTCGTCGTTGTCGTCGTCATTGTCGTCGTCGTTGTGAGCCCAGGTTTCTGATTGTTTGTTAATAAAACCGACTCCGATACTGTGGTTAAGTTTTAACAAGATTTATTCAAAACAGGAAGAACAGTTCCAAATACAGTCTAGTAATATACGTGGGTAAAAGAGAGAGAGGAAGAGAGAGAGAAAGAGAGGGGGGAGAAAGAATGGATAGAGTTCATCTTACTACATCAGCCGCCTGCTTGCGCTGTCTCTACCCTCTTGATAGAGTTGCAAAACACGCCTTTCCTGTTTGAAGTTTCGCCGGCTAAAAGACTGAAAGAGATCCTCGCCCGGAAATTCCGTGACTTTCAACTTTCTCCTGGTTTTATTCTCTCGCCTTTAAACGTTCTTCTTTGTGTAATAGCACAATTCTAACGTAATGTAGATCATAGCGTTTATAAATTAGTTTTATATTAATCTAATATAATATTACGATAATGGACGACTTGTAAATTAAACTCTGAATAGACTCAACAGTCAATTTAGAGTATTAGCATTATTTCCACGCCTGCATAATATCCTTCACACACGCGTGGCCTGATAAAACTTACTCCGGTTGTTTAATTTTTAGCATGATTTTTTTTAAAACAGAAAGAACAGTCCCAGAGACAGGCTATTTACACGCATGAGTGAAAGAGAGACAAAGATATAGGACGAGAAAGAGAGAGAGGGGGAGGGAGAGAGAGAGAGAGTAAAGATAGCTCATCTCACTACATTACATGCGTCTACCGTCTTGGAGAGAGCCGCCAAACACGTTTTTTTTAAGCCTCGCCGCCTAAAAGACAGGTTGAGATCTTTGTCCGTAAATCACATTGTTTTCAACTTCCTTCTGGCGTCATTCTTTCATCTCTAAACATCTTTCTTTGTGTAATAGCATAACTTGCACAAAAATAATTGTGCATTTACACCTACAATTTTTTTTTCTTTTTTACGAAAATAGATCTATTTTAAAAACGGAGCTGTATTAGTCTTCAACTGTTCACAGCTTATCTACTGCTGTTACGGTTGCAATTAATACTAGTTACTATTTTTAATTATCATGTCGAATAATCGGGACAACGTTCAAAGTTCAATCCATTTATACGATCTTTTGTTTATTATCTTATATATTTATTTATGGTGATTGTGTAAACATGATCAGTTCTAATTTCAAGAAATTATTTTACGATTGAACGTTGAACAGATCAATATAACAATTCGCTGTGGCATTTCATGTTCATACGTAATTTATCATCTTTCAAACGCATCTGCAAAACATGAGATCGTCTGATCATCAAATATGGTGATTGGTGAGTCATTTGATGTCGTTAAGATAAATAATTCCAGCTCGATATTATAATGAATTGTTCCAAAATCAAATTACGTCATCGCGTCGATAAAAAAAAAACAGTACAATCTTCTATACAAATAAAACAGTAGATGTATATGTGTGTATGAGAATATTTAACCGATAAACTTTTAACCTACTGGTTACGGGATCAACTGGGAGTGGTCTACAAAAAAACGGTTTCCAAAGCTGCATTAAACGACGAAAGAAATGTGCAATTATGGGTGGTTCTTATGTAGAGAAACACTAATAACTGTACCAAGTTTCCTTGCTCAACTGCAGGTCATCGGCATTACATATTGACATTGCTCGTATATTTTGCATTGTATAAATTGTTAGCAATTTGTTTATTTTGTATTGTGTAAATTGTTGCCAAACACCAAAGTAATAAAAAAAGAGATTCTATGTATTAATTTGAAAAAAAAAATGATAATAATATAATTAAATAAGGATATTTCTAGATGACAGTCATGTAAATAAATTGTGGTTTCGTGAGAATAGGATGTGGTAAGAAAATGGGTAGAAAATGGCGTCAGACATACGATTGGGGATGGCGGTTACCGATCTCCGGACTCTCGATGGAAACCTCAAGCCAAGGCTATTAGATGAGGAAGAGGCACTTATCTTAAAATGAAAAGTTGCTAAAGTCGCTAGAACATTGGTCGGATCATTCTAACGCACTAGAAAATATCACACTCTTGATGTAATTCTTTATCTGCATGAAAGTAAAATACATAAGATTACGTACTGTTGAAACTTCTGAAGAGATGAGCACCTTTACCTGCCCTGACAGAGTGCAAAACCAACTTCGAAATCTAGTGGAGCATCTTCTCTTCTCTTCCCTGCATCCACTTTATCACAGAAGAAAGATTACTTTTGCCAGTCTTACTTTACTCTATCGTTATTTTCTATAGTACTCGCTCACAGCGGAACTCGTCTAGCTACAACCACACTAAATAAATTTGCCTCTTTTATCTGTGTAAATTAAACTAAGCGGATTTTCGACGAGCAAAGTTTCTTTCCAATAACTACTCATCTGTCTATCACAATACCATAGACATGCTTTTCAGCTACTACAACATGGTCATTTTTCAAGTCTAATGTCAACAAATTCTTGTTAAGCCGTCTTTTTAAATAATAAAATTTCTGCCCGATTTCTATAATCGCCATCAATCCTCACGGCATTGTTTTACAGTTAACCTGATGAACTTATTGTTGTAGACCCGTGCTAGGGGTTACAAATGAAAGAAACCACGAGTAGTGTAAAGTGTATAAATATAATATGTATTTATCATAAAGAATACAGGAGCCACTAAAGTAGTATGAGAGGAATGTGTTCGAAGCATGCGGTTAAACAGGGTATGAATGTCTCCATTTAGTCTCTGAAACCAATGGTATTCATAGGACTGGTTGATTCCACTTTGTACTCGAATAGGGGTGATTTGTACCCCACAACACCCCCTCCTGAGCTTTTCATTCTCCTTGGATGATCGTATAACTCTTTTTCCTGGGGTTGATCTCTATCGGGTCGGTGATTTTCCTTTTCCTGGGGGATCGGCGTTGTCCGGCTGCTTGTGGGGTTACAAACGTGTCATATATCTGGTTCATTAAATCTTGTTCAGCAGACGGTTGTCTTTCGTCATCAGTTATACGTTTCCGAATTTGGTTTAAATGTTTCTTGTGCGTAAATCTTGGACCTTCGATAATGCAGACCATCCGCCCGATCCTTTTCTGGACCTTTCCTAGTTCCCACATCGTACTATTATTTTTGTGTACCTGGAAAAATACCTTTTCACCAGGTAAATGCTTCTTTTTAGGAACTATAGTATTTGGCGGTTTCACCTGTTTTGGTAAAAGTTTCTCGAAGACCGGCCTAATTTTCCTCGCAAACATTAACTCTTCCGGTGACATCTTCGCTGGAGTGCTTTCATTTGGCGTAATTCGGTAAACTTCTAAAAACTGATGTAGTGCCCTTTCTTTGAGCGTTCGTTTAGCCTTCTTCAAGGCTCTTTTAAACGTGTCTACAAACCTCTCTGCCTGACCGTTCGATCGTGGATGATAGGTTGGCGTCGTTACGTGGTTAACCTTGAAATCCTCGCAGAAGCTTTTAAAATCTGCTGAAGTGAATTGTGCGCCATTGTCTGACACTAGACAATCAACCACACCAAACCTAGCGAACAATTCGTGAAGAGCACTGATTGTAAAATCCGTTTTTGGACTTTTACATCGAAATACCTCAGGTCATTTTGAAAAACTGGAGACCACTATTAAATAATAGTTTCCAGCCAGTGGGCGTGCGTAATCTACGTGTATTCTTTGCCATGGGTGGTCCGTTTTAGGCCATGGGCTAAATTGTATTGGGTGCGCTTTTGCAGCCAATGCGCATCCCTTACACTTTACCGTGCCTTCTATATCAGTGTCCATACTCTTCCAGTAAACGTAGGACCTCATGAGGCTCTTCATTCACGTAGTCCCAGAGTGCCCCGTATGAAAATCCTTTAGAATTTTCCTTTGTAGTGTAGCTGGGATTACTACTCTTTTCCAGTACAGCAATACCTCATTGCACATAGAATAAGCTTCCGCCGCCGATTCATCCGATTTAATTTTTTGTTTTATTTCATTGGTGAAACTATCTTCTTCAGCCTCCCTTATTATATCTTCCAAATGACTGGTAGTTCCTTGATCGTATTACATAGTATTTGTGTATAGTCCTTTTCACTTTGTAGTGACGCTATTACTGTGTCTTCTAGCGGTTCCCTTGATTTCGGGATTAATCGCAACAATCCACCTACGTGACTTAACTTCGCAAATGTAAGAAATTCCATATTGAAATCGTAATTCAGTAGAATGGTCCCCAATCTTTGCAGTCTGTTGGCTGTGTAAGTTGGCAGACCTTTTTTAGAACCAAAGATGGTTATAAGCGGCTTATGGTCAGTTGGCAATTTTAAACTTACGACCGTGTAAAAATCGGTGGAATTTTGTAACGTCGAATATGATCCCAAATGCTTCCTTTTCGATTTGGGAGCAATTCTTCTCGACAGGAAGTAAAGTTCTTGGCGCATGGGCGATACTCTTAATGAACCCATCAGACATCTTGTGTAGAATGCACGCCCTGATCCCATAAGAACTTGCGTCAGTTGCGACAATAATCTCTTGTTTCGGATTGAAATGAGTCAGGGCTAAATCTGACGTTAATACATCTTTTAATTTCTTAAACGCTGCCCATCACTCAGGCGTCCAGTTCCATTTTTTATCCTTTTTTAATAGTACATTCAATGGCGCACGCAATATATGCATATTCTTAATGAACGTTTGATAATAGTTCGCAAGCCCTAAAAACTGCAATGTAGTTACATTATGAGGTTCTGGCATGTCTTTTATAACTGTGGACCTGTCTGGATCGGGTTTCCTCCCGTCTTTATCTATTATATGACCCAGGTATTTAATTCGTTCCAAAAGAAATTCGCATTTTGCTTCCTTCAATGTGAAACCATATTCTTTTATTTTGTCAAACACTTGAAATACATTATCTCCATGTTGTTCAACATTTTGACTACGCATAAGAATATCGTCCAGATAGCCTATTGCGAAATCCAAATGGCTTAACAAAGTATCAATTACCTGTTCGAAAATTACAGTTGCTACTTTTATACCAAATGTTAATTTATTGAATTTATAAAGTCCTTTGTGCGTTGAGATACACAAAAGTTTGGAGCTATCTTCCTCTACTGGTATTTGTAGGTACGCATCGCTTAAGTCTATTTTAGAAAAATATTTTCCACCATTTAACTTAGCGAATATTTCGTCTGGGTTTGGTAGTGGGTAGTGATGGTCCTTGAGCCCTGCATTCAATCCGGTTGAAAAGTCTGTGCATACCCTAATCTCTTTAGATTTTTTTTACGTATACGGTGGGGGCTGCCCATAGTTAATAGGGGTTAAAATCCCAGTGTTAACCAGTCTTTCCAATTCTTTTTCAATTTTTTCCCTCGAAGCGAACGGTACGCTCCGTGGCTTTTTGAATATTGGTTTTGTTTTGTCCAGCAATTCGAATCTCACCTTTATTTTTGTGCAGCATCCAAGCTTTTCGGAGAAAAAACTTGGGAAATATTTTTTTAGATCCTTTTTGAGTTTGTCGGCTTTTGTGACAAAAATCACTCATTGGCGAGTCCCATAATTCAAATTCCTAAATCTAATCGGTCCCGAATAAGTTTGTTGCGTTCCTTAGAACGAACAATTTTAGCTTTGTTTATCGTTCTTTTTAGTGACACCTTAATAACTAGCTCAACCTCAAAATGTATTCTTTCACCAGTTACTGATCTTGCGACTTTATTCGTCTTTGTCATCGTGGGCTTTCCTATTCTCTTCCACGTGTGAAAATTTATAATTGATAAATCCGACCCTGAATCGAGCTGCAGTTTTACTTCTTCTTTATTTCTGATTCTCACCGTAACATACTTCCTTATGTTCTCTGTTGGTGAAGGGTCCATTTTTGCAGTTTTTACCTATTTTTTGCTACTTTTGCGCGCTTGCATAGGTCACATGTTATTTTCTTTTGGTACTGACATGCATTGTACCCATGAGGTTCTCCACCTTTGTTACAAGGGGTCCTAGGATTTTGTCTATCCTGATAATTTTGTGATGGGTTCTTTTTGCCTCTTCGTTGGTAATTGATGGCGGGCGGGTGTCCTTTATTTTTGAAACGTATTTTTTAAATGTGCGCGATACCTGCTTTCTTTATGTTTCGGGAATCTGAAGTGTCAAATCAGGTTCTAATTCCAATTTATTTAGAGCACGACGTCTTATATCGGCGTCTTTTGTGGCTATTAAACCTTGTGTGAATATTAAGCATTTGAAATTGTCCGCCGTTAATGACAATTTGAAATCGTTACAGTGCTTATTAACTATAGACGCAAAAGTCGTATAGTCCTGACTCTCCCTACGTGTAAGATTCATGCATTTCCATCTTTTATTCAAAAGGCTTCTTTTTGGACAGTATAACTCCATTAATAGTCCGACTGCCTCGTCAAACGACAATTCGTTAGTTTTTCTTGGTAAAATACAGTCCACGAATTTGTTATGTTCGGATGTACCTTACTTTCGTAGCAATAAACGAACTTTCTTTTGATCCGTCCATGCACTGCAATCAATTTTAAAAAGGTCTTCAAATCTTCTGAAATATGCCTCAAACGTTAGTTCTTCCTCAGGAGCATAGTGAAATGTATCAATAGCTGACCAGATCGCATTTTGGGAAAAAGCCGTGCTTGTTTCTTCTCCGCTGTCCCTATTCACTAAAACTTGCATTATCAAATCAATTTTTTATCTGACTGGTTTGCTTGCTCTAAATGTAATTCTTTTCAATTCCAATATTTGTTCATTCATTTCTTTCCGATCTTTTTCCTGTTTTTCCTCGAAAAATTTCATTAAATCTAACTGCTTTTCCAATATTTGTTCGTTCATTTCTTTCTTTTCTCTTCCTCGTTTTTCTTCGTTTTGTTTCTGTATTACCAATTGTTTCTCTTCGTTTTGTTTTTGTATTGTCAATTGCTCTTCTCTGAACCTTTTTTCAAGTTCTAATTGTTGACTTTGTTGAAATTTCATCATTTCCAAAATTTGTTTTGAAAACTCGTCCATTTTGATTTTTTTTTTTTTTACGGTATGGAATTACTTAATGATAAAACACACAAATTCGTTGATTTACTTTTCCTATAGTATCAACTCTATAGAAAAAAAACCTTTACAAAATTCGTACCTGGTTATTTAACGAATGTTTCTTTCATATATTTATTTTTTCATGTGGCAATTTTTGCGAGAACATAATTCGGCGTTTGCATTCATACAGAAATCAGTAGATTTGTCATTTTTCAATTTTCGTAACGTGTAGATACTGGATTCAATTTCTTGTTGATCCTACACATTTTACATTTTTCCTCTTTTTTTTATAAAAAGAATAAGTTACTTATCTGTGAAAGAGAGTTTATAGCATTTATTTTATATTGGCTATTCTTTTTGATCTCTGTGCGAAACAGAATGCCCTTTCTCGTTAACACTTTATTTATCGTGCTTAGTGAAATCGTTTTTTTTTCTTCTTCGACGTACAGTCCCGTCGACCGTGAAAAGTTTATTTTAATCGGATTAAAATCCGACGTCTTTTTTAATTTGTGCAAATATTCGCTTTAGCCAATAAAATAAAATATATCATTTACTTTTGCAGAAGTTTTTTCCTTTTTTCCAACGCTAATGCCTTTTAACCATAAGACGTATTAGCAAGATATGCTTTTTAGAACGATAAAGCTTTTTTTGTACTTACTGAAAACTTGGTCTCGTTAATTCAGTAATAATAACTCTCCACGCAATTTTTCTTGTGAGCTGTTTTAGTTCGTAGTTTACGTTTTAGTAGCCTTTTTAACAGCAAGATAAGGCCTTTTGACGACGTCTTTGTTAAATCCTTTCTTCGGCAAGAATTGTTGTCCTTTTTTCGAAGTGTTCTTTATCCCGTATTTGTGGATTTTTACGCTCGAATGTTGGGTTTTTTCCCAACGTAGACAAGTAGTTTTTTTTCCGTTCTTCACCGAACTTTGGAAAAATAAATACTTTTCAAGTTTCGAATTTCCCCCGAGTGTAGGAAAAATTATTTCGAATATCAGCGTGTGTTCTTTTTTCTTGAATCCTTTTGGTCGTCAACTGCTGTCTTCCAATGGCTGTTTTTTAGAGTAAATTCGTTGCCCGAATATTCGTCATTCAGTTGTTGTTAGCAATTATTGTGGATTGATCTGCGAAGTTCTTGAATCGTCCTCGTCAGCCAGTTGTTGTAGACCCGTGCTAGGGTTTACAAATAAAAGAAACCACAAGTAGTGTAAAGTATATAAAATACAATATGTATTTATCATAAAAAAATACAGGAGCCACTAAAGTGGTATGAGAGGAACATGTTCCTAGCATGTGGTTAAACATGGTATGAATGTCTCCATTTAGTCTCTGAAACCAGTGTTATTCATAGGACTGGTAGATTCCACTTAGTACTCAAATAGAGGTGATTAGTACTCTACAACACTTATAACCTTTTATCCTCGAGTGGCCTTTGAGCCTTGGTAAACAGTGATATATGGACATAAAAAGGAGATTGCATATAATTTGAATGAAAGGAATGAAATTTATATATATAAAACACGAGTTTTAATTATATTTCTATCAAAATTAACATGGCGAATCTAGTAGATATTTATCGTCACCGCACGGCGGAAATATGCGATACAAGATCGAGGAAAGTAAGATTTGAAAAGTCATCGCCCTAGTACTCTGGCCTGCAAAAATGCCTGGGTATCCCTATTGACATACCCCATCGGGCGATTAGCAATAAAATAAGTCGTTTTTCAAAGGGTGAGAAGGCAAAGACTGAGAGGATGGACCTCCTAGAACTGCACAGGACCTTACCTCAGTCAACAGAATAAGCCACCTAAACAATAGCCTAGACTCTGATAGCTTTGGAGCTAAGGGAACTCTAACAATTCATCGTACTCGTAATTCGTCCCTGTCCATTCCACCATCACGTTAAGATGACACTTACTTTCACCAGACAACCAATTAGGCTGTTAGACACCGTCTAGATTTTTCTAATCTATTTTGAGGACTGCGATCTTATGAGGTGGGGAGATTAAAGTATGAAAGATGAAGATTTACTTGGCCGCATCATGGAGTCAGCTCTCCGATTTTTTGTTAATCACCAATGATTAAACCGGACCATTTTGGCGCAATGGTTAGAGTGTTTGCTAATGGCCCTGGTTCAATCCTTGATCGAGCAAAGACTCAAAGAATAATACTCGATATCTACGTATCATAAAATGAGGATCATTTGTAACTGAAGCGATCAAATTACTCATATCAGGGAGTATCCTGTATCTTTACAAAACCACACGACCATGCATGGCACGGAGTATTGTTGCCACATCTCGACTAGTGCATCTACCACTACCCTCACTCTTAGACAGAGTCCATAAAAGTGTCTAAAATCTAATAGGTCCACACTATCAACCAAGGCCCAATCTCTGTCCAATAGCCGCAACGTTGCAACCCTGTAAGTGTGTTACAAGTACTTTGACGGAATATGCTCTGATAAACTCATTGCACTTGTGTCCCCTCAACGTGCATACTCCCGACTAACCTATCTAGCAGAAAAAATCCCACTTCTTCGCTATTCAGGTCTTTAGATGCTGGAAATTTTTCTGTTCGAATAATTTCTTCCCTCGGACTGCTAGACTTTGGATTTCTCTCCCTGTTTCCTGCTTCCCTAACTGTACTAACCTGCAAAAGTTTAAATCTAATGTAAACAGATCTCTCGCGACCTAACTCCTCACAACCCCCCGTTAGACATGGCCCTAAATAGTAGCCCTTTACGTACAAGTGGCAATATGTCTTGTTTGGGATGAAAAGAGTAAAAAAAAAAAAAAAGAAGGAGGAGTGGAGTTTTCTTCGCTACATCTCAGTGTAGTAGCCAATGAAAAGGCGCGTCTTATCGAACTCATTATGTAGAACGCAGGAAACGCTACAGAATTTCGCATTGAATCATTCAAGTCTTAAGATTTCTAATATGGAATTTGGGCAGTAAGATGTCTTTTAAATCCGGAATTTAACATAGACCAGCATATTTACGATATCCATTTCCAAACAAAGAAATGTCCGGAATTTTTAACAAATACACAATGACTACAACACATACCTAAGAACAGAACCAACGAACATACATCACCGTTTTTGTTTGTTTGTTTGTTTGTTTGTTTGTTTGTTTGTTTGTCTTTACTAGGAGTTCTCACACAAGCCATCATTACAAATTACTTTTTGACAACAAGCACTGGTGTTCCCTAGAGTCTGTATAACAGCAAGTCTTCCCAGATCTCCAGTACTCTCCACCGTATTCGTAACCTTTGCGACTGACTTTACGTTATCGTAACAGCCGTTTACCATTAGTTTCTCACTGGCAACAAGCGTTGGTCTTCATTGAAATTTGGGTGGCAATAAGCCTTTCAAAGGTTCTAGCCTTCTTCACACTCATACAGCTTGGTTAGTGTTTTCTGTCCTTGGTGTTTCCAACCGCTTTGATACTTCACGACTATATCAACACTACCCTTTCGGGGAAGGGTGAAATTAACTTATAATTTTGCGGTTTCAGTTTTCTTGGGTCCATGTGGTGGTCCTCTATCTTTTTGTTTTACTTTCATTTGACCGGTTATCGATTCTAGCTTACTTGGGTTAGTTTCCGCAAACCCAGGGTTTTCCGTAAGATTATAAGTGTTTTCAGCGGTATCGTCTGTTGTATAATAACAATCTTCCCTTTGATTCCGATTTTTATTTTTTTATATAGGACTTTTACTAGTACTCCTACAAGTATGTGCATTATATTACTTTTCTTCATGTTTAATATTCCTTCCAATTTTCTGGAAAGTTCCGCATATTTGTTTCGTTTTTCCGTCGATGATGATGATGATGATGATGATGATGATGATGATGATGATGATGATGATGTAGTTGTTGTTATTGTTGCAATCTCGTGGAACTTGTCTCACAGCTTACTTATTTAACCAGTCGTTACTCAATAGCATTATCAACACCAAAAGTAAAAAAATATTTTCACACCGAAACAAGTTTTTCAACAAGATGATATTCATTTCACAACGCAGCAAACGAAAAACATTCTGGAACTGTTACTTGATTTGTTAGAATATTTGGGAAAAAACTATATATTGTGTTAGCCAAAAAGTTTCTTTCGTTTTTTTTTTAGGTGGATATTAATACAATTATTTTCCAGTCTCGATTTGGAAGCCTTGAGAATGTCTAAGATTTGTCTAGTTGTTAAACACGAACCGTGTTCAACTACGGTCACTGTTGGTCATCTGTGGTCAACGAAAACGAAGGGCATCTCTAACTACAAAAATTCCTTTTCGGGATTGAGAAATGGATTTTAGCACACCCATTCTGTAACAATATTAATCCCATATAGCATATCTTTAGTCAGGTTTCTGTAGCTTTTTGCCTTTTCTAGAGTAAAAAAAATGCATTATATCGGTATTGCTCTATTAGATCTTCCATTTCACGCAAAACACAAATGCAAGAAAAATACAAGTAAAATACAAGCAAATTACAAGTAAAACATAACAAAAGTACAAGTAAAATACAAGCAAAACACAAGTAAAATACAATACAAATGCAAGTAAAATACAAGCAAAATAGAAATAAAATACAACACAAATACAAGTAACATACAACACAAATACAAGAAAAATACAAGCAAAATAGAAATAACATACAACACAAATACAAGTAACATACAACACAAATACAAGAAAAATACAAGCAAATACAAGTAAAATACAACACATATAACCAAAATATAAGTAAAACAAAATTGAAATACAAGCAAAATGCAAGTATAATACAAATAAAATACAACACAAATACAAATAAAATACAAGCAAAATATATAAGATTTCCTTTGCACATGGACGCCAACATACTCTCTACACCAATATAGGATTTAAAGAATAGGATTATAAAACGATGATAATAGGCCTGAAAGATGACATTTAAAAAAACAACAAAAAAAACGAACTTTTTGTTCAATCCAATATGTATTTCTTTTAGGTTTGTGATAATTTTTCGTCAATTCAAATCCAAAGTCCTTGAGCTCCCTACATGGCAGGAAGCCCATATCGAGCATCTTAATATGAAAATACGTTCCCAATTGGATAGTCTGAAATATCTTTTGCTACAATTACTCCTGGCAATGTGGTATTAGTACAGCCCATCGAAAAGGAGACATCGATCTCTCTTCTAACATTTTTAATTTTTTTTTTTTTTTTTGCTTATACATCAAAGCTGAAGGCCACTTAAGTATAAATGTTAATGATGACATGGAATGATAGCCGATTAAAAAGTGAAGAATCTTGCGAGAGGAATGGAATTAACTAAGTTTATGTTTCTTATGTTTCAGCATTTTTTATATGAGGATTGCTAATCCGAATTATTTGGATTATTCAGACAACTGTTCCCCTCTTTTTTATATAGGAGTCACCGCTTATCAAGGCCCTGAGACCACTCGAGGATAAGGGTTATTGGGTGTACAGTAATCAATGAGATAATATCGTAGTAGTGGTTAGTAATAGAAATTAGGTAGATTGGATTACTTAAGGGGGCGGTTCATCAAGTATTTGTTAACGTTGAACTTGAAGACAACCAAGTTGTAGTAAGCTGGGAAACAGGCAAACGGAACAGAGTTCCACAGACGTGCAGTTCTAAGAAAGAGGAGTTGTTCATGGAATCTACGTTTTGATTTCGGCAGAGTTAAAGAGTGGGAACCAGAGATTGGAGTTCAGACGAGAACTTGCCATGTAAATAATGATAAAACAAAGACAGGCTCGCAACGTCCCTTCTGTGGGAAAGAGGTTGCAAGGAAAGGAAAAGGGCGCCCCCTACTAAGCTACGAAGTCTATTTTGTACTTAGGATAAGCTGCTTCTAGCAGCCCCTTCCCAGATGTGGCAACAATACTCCATTCCTGGGCGTACTTGGATTTTATATAGATAGAGAATTGCATCAGCAGTGAGATAGTGTTATTCGCACAAAGTTTCGGCCAATGTAGCCTCAGAACTTATTATGGTGTACTTTGTCGAACTCGGAAATCTTTCTGTCGAACTCGAAACTTCAGACTGAACACTTTATTTAATCCACAGAGGTAGCATGCCCTCACTCTGTCAGTTATTTGTAGGGACGGTATATTAATACAATCTGTTGAAATTGGGTTTGAAGATCATTATTGTTGTGGGAGAATCACCCTCCAAATGGACTGTTCTATCCATTATATAAACCATAGACCTTTTGATCCCAGGTGTGGATTAAACACCAGAGCGACCCTTGCCTGCTCGGTGACGTTTACTATTCTTTTCAGTTGTAACCTTTTTACGTTGTTGTTGTTCCAGTAATACATTGTTTAAACTCTATTCCGTTGTTCTGTTTTCTTTGTGGCTTATTGCAAGCCATAACAATTATGTTGTAATCTGCAGGGGCAGTCCTGTGCTAATGCGTGCCACAGATAGGAATCCCTTTGTAAAGAAATTATATTCATGGAAATTTCGCCTGATGCTAAGTGCACGGAGAATGAAAAAGGTTGGTTTCCGGTAATGTAGTAAAGCGAGTTAATGTTACAAATGTGGAACCATGGATTGGAGCCCAGTCGACAATCTTATATAAAAATAATGATAGAGTAGAGAGAGAGAGAGACTAACGACGGCGACTCTTCTGTGAGAAGGAAAGAGCTGTAAGCAACGAGAGGAACAGCATTTGATTGGTCGCTTTAACCATGCAGCATAGAAAGGTTTTAAAGTTTAGTATTCAGTTGATGACGAAAACTTGAAAAAAAAAAAAACATGTCCGGATATATAGGGGCGTTTAAACACTCTTGTTCCTTTGGGCAGAATGAAATAAACGAGAAGGACGTGAACATAATATAATATATAAAATAAAGTCAGTCTCTTTCTCGATTTTTGTGATCGCTAGCTTCTTTCCTACGAAATGAACATGTGATTGTGGTTTGCCAGATGTTTTACTAGATCGTTGCGTCATGTTGTTAAGAACACGATATTCGATTTACTTCCTTCCAAAAAATACTCTGAACGAGTCAGAATTATTTAGACAGGACACCATTTTTAAGTACTACTGGACAACGCCGACTCGGTATAGGTAGTTAATTTATGAGACAAGTTCAGGCATTTCTATAGGAAACGCTGTCTGTCTGGCGGTAAAGCTGTTTGTCCGTTCGACCGTCTGTCACGCTTAAGTGTGTAAAAGCATTTTCATCGCTAAGCTCGTTTTATTCATAGATAAGTCCACGCATTTCTATATGGCTCTGTTCGACCGTTGAATACTCTGGTCAGTCGCTCGTTCAGTTCTTATTTCACCCCGTACGTGCATAAGGACAAGAAGGCCTCTGTTCAGTTTTTAGAGATCATGAATACCTCTGTAATGGAAATATATTGTTTTATAAAGCAATGGTTGCGCAATTCGCAACTACATTTGTGACCTTACACGTGACCTTACACGACCTTAAACCTCTGATCGCGGCCCAGTTATAATCTTAACCCTGGGTCGATGCCCAATTATGACTATCCTAGTCACTGGGTAATTAATTATGTCGACTGGGCAACCAGGTCTGCCAACCGTTGGTACGCCGCGTCACCCAGTGAGTCCTCGTCAAGGCGTTGGAGGACTCTTCTCGGTTGCACGGTCCTCAAGGCTTGTCCTTCTTGATCGTCTAGTTGGTCGTCCTGTTGACTGGGTGTTCGTTGACGGGAACGGGGTCACAAGTGGCAAGTAAAAGAAATGAAGTTACATGGAACAACAGCACATCAGCAAACAAACTCCGGAGGTTGGTTGATATATAATGTATTTAGGAAATTCATAAATGATTATCTACAGACGTATGTACAATTGAAGATTAAATGGAAGCAAGCAATTAGATTTGTGAATGAGCTTCTTGTTGTTGAAATACTCGGTCGGAGTCGCGGACCGTTGTAATTATCGTTAAGGTGTTCTGGCTGGTATCTTCCTAGGTCCTCTGAATCCTATTAAGTTGCAAATTGAGCTCTCTGGCGACGAGCGAGGGGGAGAGAGAAGTTGGGTGGCTGGATTCCTCTGCCGAGACCTTTATCTCTGTCTCTCCAAAGATCTCTCTCTGTCTTCTCTCTTCTTCTATCTCCTTCTATCTGATTAAATCGAGTTTTACAGATCTTATATAGTAAAACCCTTGAATAATGACGACGCCTACGTTCGTCTTCGACCAATCAAATTGATTGATAACAATCCACCTGATTCCTTCTCATTGGTCATTTTGGCCTGTGGCAGGTATTATTTTTCCGCCCCCAATTTCCAAAATCAAATTGACTCCTCCCCAACTTGCCTGACCCCGCCTTCTCGATAATGTTTTTTTCCATATTATCAACTGATAATCAGAGGAAATATTATTTTTAGCTTGTAATAGATCACCAGATTTCATCTATTTAAAAATATCCGTTTGATCTTCTTTCCTTTTTGAATCATTTGTTTTGTAAAAACATCCGTGTGATTTTTAAAAAAATATATTCTTTACATGTCAGAATTCCCCTTAGCGCCCAAAACAATTTGCCAAAAGACATTTTTAGATAAGTCATAATTGGAAATAAACACTGGCTTGCTTTTGAAGTCCTTTGTGCATCGGTAGATTGAGTATTTCCTCAAAATATTCTATTTACGCCCAAAACATATTATCATTCTGAAGTTTCTCAGATAATACATATTGAAAAACAATTCATGTCGAACCTTGGGATGACGTCATTAATTCTTTTATCAGGCCCGATCTATTTCGTGTGTGTGTGTGTTTCTCAGATCAAAAACGATCCGACATTTCACCTGTCAAACACCACATTTCAAGCCGACCGACATTTCAAATCTCTGTTTCGGAATATTTTGTGTTGGCTCGTTTAGTTCAAACGCGAGCGTATTTTGGTTAAAAAAATGTTTTAAGTAATCTTTCGCTTTGAAGTTTAGCATGCGATTTCTATTTTTATCCCCCGACCGTATGGTATTTCAACAAGATTTTGACACATAAAAATATTAACTAAAATTTTTTTTTTCTGTAACCGGCGTTCGCCCGGGATTGAATATTACATTTAACACAAAAACGTCACATCGACCCTACTGATCTGATGTGGCCCCTCTTTGGTGTTACACATTTCTCCTGAACCGACATAGCTTGACTCCAGTAGCAAGGAAACGTCCAAGACGACTAGAAACAAAAGGATATCCCACAGATAACATCTGGCATTCTCAAACGCTCACCCATTTAGTACTAACCAATATCAACATTGCTTAATTTCGAGGACGGATGGTTATGATAATGCTATAAATATTCTCTTCTTTTTAGGTAGGGATCAGAACAGGATCTGTAATCTAAAATTATTTCACGTGTGTACTGTAAATTACCCGTTCTAGAGAAGGCACAATTTTGTCATATATATATATATATATATATATATATATATATATATATATATATATATATATATATATATATATATATAATATAAAGCTGAACGTCTCTGTGTGTGTGTCTGGTCACGAATAGTCTCCTGTATGGTTGACAATTATAGAAAACTGATCCCATATAATGATAGAAGATGTATTGAGACACAGGAATGGGTATATTTGATCTGGCATAATGATGATACATTACAATTGTGGGGTCTGCGTACGCGCCTGGTCCTCAAAGTATGGAAATAAAAAATTTAAAAATTAAAAAAAAAACGTTTACAAGTGTTTTTGATATAGATGTACATAAGAATACTTTGATAAGCATGTTTTAGCTTAAATAGGGATGGTATAAAAAATTAATTAACTTAAATAAGGATGGTATAATAAAATTGTGGGGTCTGCGTTCGCGCCTGGCCTCCATAGAATGGAAATAGGCACAAACTTTAATAAAGACTTTTCATATCTATCTGCATAAGTATACTTTGATAATTATGTTTCAGTTTGAAGAAATATGGTATAATAAAATTATGGGGTGTTCGTTCGCGCCTGACCTCCATAGAATTGAAATGTGTCACAAAGTTTAACAAGGTTTTTTAATATAGATCCACAGAATATTGTGATAAGTGTTTCAGTGTGAACAGGTATGGTATAATAAATTATGGGGTTTATCTATTTTATTTTTACTTTCACCATATTTTGCTTTGGTTTTGATACTCCCAAATTTAACCCAAATTTACAACCCTTCCTTTTCATAACCTATCATAGTTTCATAAATCAGTGTCCATTTTCTGTAGGATGTTTTTGAACCCACTCAACGACGGGTACATTTGCTAGTATATATATATATATATATATATATATATATATATATATATATATATATATATATATATATATATTGGGGATGTTGTCTAATACCCGTCCTAGGATAGGTAAAATAATGTTATGTTCGCTGCAAAACATTGCGTCCATGAAATCGTAAGTAAGCCTAGAAACAGGATAACTCTGCACACGTAGTTGACGAAAATACCGAATGGAATGAGATCAATTTTCATTAAAATTTTTCACATTGGATTATAACTTCAATTTTTAAATTTATTAGTACGATTTGGTGTCAATTTTTAGAATGTCTTCGTTAAAAAATTATGCTTAAAAGAAATGCAAACCTTTATACGAAACGAAAATAGTTATCTGTTTTCAGTAGAATTATTGAAATCAAATAGTCAAGTACCTATATTTGTTTGGTGTAAGTAAATAACTCCACCCACCAAGGTAAAGTAAAAAAAAAATAAATAAATAAATATTTGTGCTGTGCACTTGTGTGAAGGAAAGAAAATATCGTAAACCAAAAATCACGTGATCAGGTGGCTAAACTACAACCGACGATTTTACGACGTCATTTTGCAAATAGTTTGAAGGACAAGGGAGATAATTCCAAATAATACAAACTTTGGAGAGATTGTGCAAAGTCAATGTTTACACGGCGGGGGAGGGTGGCATTGGAAAAACCTATTTACAAAAATATTTACATTTATACAAAATATTTAAAAATTTGCAACAAAATTTGGTGCAATGCGCGTTACTAATTTTTGACGGATAAGTATATTATTTGATATGGGAAGCGCACTTTGTTATTTAGTAATTGTTACAAGCGGAAGTATATGCCAGGTGCATCTTTAAACCTTTATAGACAGTGCTTGCTATACTCGCTTCGTTAATTTTTAGAAGTTCAGTCAGTATTTATGAAAATTTAAAAAAATATATGAGGATTTTCAACGCTTCTCGTTAAATGAAATGTAAAACTAATTATACAAAGAATGATTCTACTAATTATTGACGGGTAAGTATGTTATTAGTAGAGCTATAACAGCAGCATATTTTTTTCATTTCATTTTTCTTTTTACTCTCGAGTATATATAAATAGTTAATACAACCGAGAAGCACATCACTCTATATAATGGCATATAAGATATCAACGGATACACACTCGAGAGTCAAAACAATAAAAAGAATATGCTGTTGTCCTTGCCCTATTTATTAGGTGGATTTCGTAACTTTTTTAAAATCCTAAGCATAATTTTGTCACCGGGTGGATATTTTGATGAGCTTTCTGTAAAGGAACTGAACAACAAAATAAAAATTAAAAAAAAAGAATAAACAATAGAAATACAGAATGGCTTACCTTTGATTCGGAATTCGCCGGAAGTCATGGTTAAAAGCGCGAGCATGCTCAGACAGTAAAATTTATCATCTCTGTCACGAGTTCTATATGTAACTTTACCAGCTGAGTCAGGTGTATATATTGAGTGATCTTGGCAGCTGGGCGGTTTTGCTTTCTTTTCTTATCTCTGTAGTCGGGTAGTGATGTGGTGCGTAGAGGAGGAAAGGGTTACTAATTTGCGAGCGTTTCAAAAGATTTTATTAAATTAAGTTTAAAACTCCAGCTGACTACAATATGGCCGTACTACAAGTCCAACACAAACACGTTCTTGATGAGCCGTTCCCCTTAAGTAATCCAAGTTACGAAATTTCCACTAGTAAGGATCACAACGATATTATCCCATTAACTACTGTACACTCTTTAACACTTATCCTCGAGTGGCCACTGGGCCTTGATAAGTGGTGACTTCTATGTAAAATAAATAACTTATTTCACAAAAATTCGTGCAACATGTCTTATTAAATGTTATCAGAAAAGTATATTATAACATGTGATAAATGCACTGCGTAACCTTTATACACGACGTGTGCTGTAATCGATTAATTAATTTTTAGAAGTTCAGTCCTTGTATTTACATATATCGAAACGTTTCAAAAGCGAGTATCTCATTAGATAAAAATTTAAACTAACTAGTCATTATAGACCGTTAAAAGCAGGCAACACTTAAATCCTGTTGATTGGTTAAACCTGTGCTCATTTTTGCATTTAATATTAATCATTATTAATTTTTCACTGTCCATCGAGCGGGTGCCATAATACATAGTTCGCTGCACCTAATAATAACAAAGGTCCATATAAAGTTTTAGCCAGATTGGTTCAGTATTTTCTTAGAAAAGGCGAAACATAAATAGTAATCCCTATAAATCCCTGGATATGCAGCGAACAGATGCCATAATACTTAGCTCGCTGCACCTTATTATAACAAAGGTGTACACAAAATTTTAATCCGATCGGTTCAGTAGTTTTTGATAAAAAGTAGAACTTAAATACTAACCCCTATTAGTCCCTAATGATCCTTAAGTGTGCATCGAACGGATGTTAGAATACTTAGGTCGCTGCACTTTATCATAACAAAGGTGTATACAAAATTTCAGCCATATTGGCTACGTAGTTTCCGAGAACAGATGGAACGGAGAGACGGGCAAACGAATAGAAAAAGAGAATTATAATATAGATCGCACAAAAATGTGATGCAGCAAGCCATACGAATTTTTGACAGCTATGCAGATTAGATCTGACAAGTGCACTTCGTCAGTTTTTTTTAAATAGTAATAAACAAACTTTGGTCACCTGGCGGATATTCTGAACGTTTCAATTCACGATTGTAGCATGTCGTTCGTGAATTATCGTTCCATAAGCCAGGCTTCAAATCATGTATGACAGCTGGACCTCCGTGGCCTTTTTATTGTCTTTAATAATCAATCTCACCTTTCAAATCGTAATTGAAATGTATCAATCCAATTTAAATCATTTATATGACCTTTTAGTATTAAACGTAAAATCATTCTGTTCGAGTATAAAAACGATAATCTTTTGTTAAACAATTCGTATGTGATGACTAGAACTCATTTGAACATTTCCGTCCGCAGATAGATCGTTCCAAAGTTAGACATGATGTAGGGATCAGCAAGGAGTTAGAGTTAACATATGATGCCCTCAGTCTTCCGTTAGAACAATAGTTAGAGAAAATGACCTCAGCTAGCGAGTTGAGCATTGAAAGGCAGCAAATAGCGGACTTAACTAAGATTACTTATGAGTTAATAATGGGCTACGACCTCATTCTGTTACATAGCGAAGGATGTCTGTCGATGAGTGACATCTTAAAGTCAAAGATGACCTCAAACTTGAAGTCGATGAAACCACGAGAATTCCGGCCGCAGAGTTTCGATCTCTTTTTGGCTTACAACTTAAGCAAGCGAAAGCAAACCATGCGCATTCCCCAAGACACACGAATAAAGGTGGAATGGTCACGTACAATGTTGCTAAATGTACCTATTTACAATGCCTCCCCACGGAGCAGAGTTAGACACCAGGGTCGTTTTTTAATGTGGAGAAAAGGTACAAAAATAAAAATTGTCTCAGTCGTGAAGGGTTTCTCCTCCACTGAAAGAGAACGAGAAATGGAAGTGCCGCAAACTTTGGTGATCTAGCGAGGACTGGGGTGTCAACGTTATTAGGCCATACTATAGAGTCCAAAGCAGAAAACGAATTGTCGTTTGGGTTCTGAGTGCTGGGCTTCAACCTGTTAGGACATGCTATTGCAATAACAGGCATTAGCGCAATAAATACCTCGGCCTAGGTAGTAAGCGGTGTTGTCTTACACTAAAATTGTTTATTAAGTAAGAAATCATAGAGATGCTTCGTTCGTCAGGTTAAATGAGGAAACAACTATGTTTATTAGTTACATATAGTTACACTATATCCCAGGCAACATTCGCTATCCTTCTAGTCGAAAATTCGGGCAGTCTGCGGTCAGGTTGTTTAACACGGGGTTTAAGAATTCCAGATATGTCAAAATTCTGCATATCAGAAATTATGAATCGCTCACTAAAGTGAGGCTGACAGGTTGGTGCCAAAAGTTGGACTGCAACCATAGAAACATCTTAAAACCAGTCACATGTCTCATGTCAATGAGCAGACCTCCCACAAGGCTTGATAAAAAGATTTCTTTAGAATAAAGGAAAAGAGATTTCAGGTAAAGAGAAAATGGGGTGAAAGAGAGAGAGAGAGAGAGAGAGAGAGAGAGAGAATGAACTCAGAAGGAGAAAGAAAAAAGAAGAATAGGGGAGGAGATGCTAATCTTAGAGAGATGGGGATCAGAATTAGATTTTTCATAAAAAAATTGTTTTTAGCGGACAGTAGAAGCTTGCTCGTTGTTAGACAGTGCGTGTCAAAAAGAGCTAAGTGGAAGATCGCCTTTTCATCCTCCTACCGAGAAGCTGTCTGAAAGATTTTAAGTTGAAATTCTACATCTTGAAACAGTTTATGTTGATTAAGTCCAAAAGAACCCCAATAATCTAACTTTTCCTTGCGCGACTGTATCTAAAATTATTTAATGCAATAATTAGTCTCGATTCTAAGAAAATTATCTCCGCGTTATCATTAATTAATGATTGCCTGGTGATTTTGAGAATAACACAGTTGATTCCAGGTCTTCTCTCAATCCGACGCCAAGCTGCAGCTGACAGAAGCGATATACCAACCATTCACCAGAGCACCTACGAAGAAAAACTTAACCACAGAATCTGACAACGAAATGCCAGATAACGTGTTAAAGGTATTGCCACCTGAACTTAGGGTCGTGCGTGTTTTGTGCGCTCAGAGCATAAAAGCGGTAATTCCAGTGATCAGCGAGTGTCTAGTTATAATTCTAAGAGTCCATCACTAGACGAAGATATAGGAGTAACCACTGGGACTTAGGGTTAGCGCCCTCTCATCTGCCTGTGTGCTGTAGGCCTGCCCACCCCCACCCCGGCTTAGTTACATTATTTGGTCCCGTGACGCAGGATTGTGCGAAAACCTTTCCCAGACTTGTTTACAAAACATAATGTGATTGTTTGATGCTTTTATTGATTCGTTAGTTTTATTTCGAATTAATGGTAGGAGTGTTGGCTAATTGACCGGGAGATTGTGGTTCAATCCTCGGTCGAGTCAAACCATGGACTCAAAAATTGATATTGATGCCCTCTTCCTTAACACCCAGCACTGTAAGGAGATGGTCATGGGCAAGTGGAATTGGTTGGTGCTTTCCTCTACACCTCGGTGTAGCAGCCAATAAAAAGTGAGCCTTTGAGTCTCGCTCGCCCACAATAGAAAACTTAACATTTTTGCTTTTTTTTTCGATTTATTTAAACTTTTGTTCTATATAGTCATCGCTTAATTATATATGACTTACATATTCTGCTCAACTTATAGATGTTATGAGTAAAGATGTGTTTTTATGTCGGCAGATGATCGATCCTTCTAATATATTATTTAGGAAGTTTTGTTTGTCACGAAATATAACTTTTCATTGAAGAATAAGCGACATGCGTTATTGCGTGATGTGAAAATTTTACCTTTTTGAAAAATGTTCAATTTTATGTCTGGTATCTGGTTCTGGATTTTTAGACTCAAGAAATAATTCAATAAACAAGTGCATCTATTTATATATTGTTTGTGAAAGTACGGAAATAATTTGTTAGTCTGGTTTTAAACTCTGTGTACTGCTTGTGTAAGTTGTGATTATGTAGCTAGTGCAATAAAGGGTGGAACGATAAAAGTGTCGCCCTAAAGAAAATAACACCACAGCTTTATTTTTAAACTTTTATTGAAAAAAATCAATTCAAGTAACTTGATTATGTAGTAGAGCTGATATCTATTCAATCTAGTCGCCTTCAGCCTCACTCAGTGCCTCGATACGGGTCCGTAACTGGTATCATGCCTTTTTCACAAGTACCGGCAGAAACTCGTCAAATACTCGACGGATGGTGGCAATCAGGTTGACTTTGGTGTTGTGAGATTTCATGTTAATGATGTCCACGAGGTATGACCAAACGAAGTAGTCCAACTGGTTTAGGTCGGAGGAGAAGAGGTTTTAGTGAGGGAAGGCTATTAAATCGTAGCACTCCTTCTCATGCCAAGCCTGGGTCTCTTTGGACTTGTAGGCCGGCGCCGAGGCCAGTTGCTACACCCAGGATCTGCCACCTGAATGCATCAGGGAATCACCACACTCTCAGCACATCTAGGTACACTTCAGTGTTTACTTTCAAGCCGACTTCAAAGATGTGAGGTGGCATGATGTGGCCCGCATTTGAAACCATGCCAAAGACCATTACCGTGACCAGAAACTTTGTTTTCATCACCCTGGGCACGTCTCTGTTATTCACGGTAATCCAGCGATGCATTTTGAACGTGCTAGCAATAGTCCTGTTGTTATAACTTGGATCGGTCAATGCATTTGTTGTACAGCGGCGCATCTCCGATCTCATTCGTTGAACATTGTGTTACAACAATCTGGAAGAAGTTAAGACCTTCACATAACTTGGGAGTATGATAAACAAGCAGGGAGGAACAGATGCAGGTGTAAAAACTCGCATCGAAAAGGCAAAAGCATGATTCATAGCCCTCAAAAACATCTGACGATCCAACCTCATCACATCTCGAACCAAAATCCGCCTTTTCAATTCCAACATAAAATCAGTCCTGCTGTATGGAGCAGAAACGCGGAGAACAAAAAAGACCGCCATCAGAAGAGTGCAACTTTTATCAACTCTTGCCTTCGAAGAATGCTAAAGACCCACTAGCCAACTACCATCAATAATGCAGATCTCTGGGGGAGAACTAACCAAGTACCAGCAGAAGATGAGATTAGAAGAAGAAGAAGAAGAAGAAGAAGAAGAAGAAGAAGAAGAAGAAGAAGAAGATGGATCAGGCATACCCTGAGGAAACAACCAACAAACATCACACGCCAGGCCCTGACCTGGAACCCTCAGGGGAAGAGGAAAAGAAGCCGACTAAAGAACACCTGGAAAATAAACCTGGAGGCGGACGCTAAACAGACCGGTTACTCCTGGGGGGAGCTGGAGCGAATCGCCCAGAAAAGTGGACGCTAGTGGGCTGTTGCGGATGGCCTATGCCCCTCCAGGGGCTGAAGGCTATGATGATGATGATGACATTTTCTTTTATTACTATATTTTATTCTATTATCATATCATAGTCAAATGTTTGGGGAATTGCAGTCGTTTAACGCTTTATTACATACGTAATCAAATTAATTGAAAATTTGTTCGTTGGGTGAGTTATTTCTAATTCCACAGTAAATAGGTATTTTCTTAATATGAGAGGATAAAACTAAAACCAATGAAGCTTACGTAAGCAATACACACATACCCTTTAAACCCAAAGTTGCAAATTACTTCCACATATTCTCATATAGTATAATTAAAAGTTGGGGTTGTTTAGGTTTGAGGCGTATGTATATATGCTAGAATTGTCCGTGGCGTAGTGGATAAAGTACTTAGTAATTTCTCTTATCAGTTACACACTTCTCGATGTCGAAGGCTTAATGCTCGATGCAGACGACAATACAATTGCGAATTACTTAGGGCTTCTAACCAGTCATGGCTGACGGAACATGAGCATGATAAACCCGTTGTCTACGCTAAAAGGTTCCGTTCAAAATTCCGTGCAGATTACAGAAAGATTGCCGAATTAAAGAAGTTCGAAGGTTAAATCGACCGAAACGTTGTATGAATAACATTCAAGATGAGAACACTAGTCCGAATTATTCAAATAATAGGAATGATCAACCCTCATCTCAAAAATCCAGACACATAATCACTGACCGCATTGCTTAGAATATGTATGGCATGATTCATAAGAATAAGTTCATTAGCTTAGGAGCGTCTTTAGTTCTTTCCCACTGCCAGAACTTAGAGACCAAAAGCCGGAAAGTGGGATTGGGAAGTCAGCGTTCTCGAGTAGGGGAACTTTGACAGGCGAAAGGTGCCTGGGCGTCGGCATTCCCCGGTAAGGGCGTATCAGGAGATTAGCAATAAACTAACCCCTTCTCAAAGAGAGAAGGCAAAGCCTGGGGGGTTGGGTTTTTCAGAACAGCACAGAACTAACATCACACGGCAATCAGAGGGACCAGATCATTACAGGAATGCTCTGCTGAGTTTGGGGCCGAGGATAAATGTCTCTGGAAGTTTACCTTGCAAATACATATTATTGATATTTATGCGTATTACATAAGATATCTAAAACTTTGATGAAGAGCACATGAACATTTTGATGTAAAAGTGGTGAATGTGTAGAAATTAACAATACAGAACTGAACAATACAGATTCTTTCTTGTTAGTGATAATCGAAACCAGCTAACGCGCACGCGCGCGCGCGTGTGTGTGTGTGTGTGTGTGTGTGTGTGTGTGTGTGTGTGTGTGTGTGTGTGTGTGTGTGCGCGTGTGTGCGCGTGTGTGCGCGTGTGTGCGCGTGTGTGTGTGTGTTATGGATGGTTAGGCAGTCGGAGAAAAATGGGAAGCAAGTCGTTAAAAATTGATAATGTGTTAAAAAGGAAAAGCATTCGCCTACCTGTATGTGTAATTTCCATATTATTAAAACCTTTTCTGCTGTTTCTTGCTTGTCTATGCATGTGTTTCCCATCTTTGCGCGGCGTTATGTTAAGCCAATATTATTATCGGTTGATTACATTGTGCTACAAATTTAAGGTTTACAAAATGGTATGCCTCATGAGACCTGTTTTGGTGTAAAAAAAAAAGTGTCCTAATACTAAATCGGAATTTATTTCTCTAGATTAGGCTCCGCTTTCATCTATTATATAAAGGGGACCTGTCTATGTTTTTGTGTGTGCATGTGTGTTAAAAACGTTTGTCATTCGCATCCGACCGGGTCGAAACTGCTACCATCTGAAAAGAAAATGCCCTGGATGCATAATATGTGAAAATTAGAAAAAAAAAACAATCTTTCTGTGGCAATCAACTGGACCACTTTCTGGAAAGGAACGGGTCCGTTTTTCGCGTCTCTTTTCTCGTAAATCACGCACGAGTATTAAACTAAAACTGTTTAAAACGTTTATTTTGCAATGCTATGACGTCGTAAGAACTCGTTGCCGTGTGGGCGTTTGTCCGTAAGGTTTTGCCTTCTTCCCCTCTTTCGCATTTCACGTTCCAGCCCAGATACCGCGGCTCATTTTTTTTGGGGGGGGGGGTCGCACGGACACTTCCTACTATTTTGATTGAAATAATAGTTGCTTTGATTTATTTATTTTTAGGGGATTTAGCGCCCGGCCAACGCCAGGCACCCATCCACTGATATATAGTCATCAAAAAGTGCTCAATATCTGGAAAATAGCTTCTTCTTCTTCTCTTTGTACTCCATTGTGACGTACTTCTTCTATTTGGGACCCATTACATTTTCGTGTTTTTATCAATGTTTGCTTTTTAAAGGGCAGACATCAGAGACTCTTTCCAACAAGAAGGGGGACATGATTTTGATAAACAAATGCTGAATAATTTGGAGGGGATAAAAGAATGTTCAGGAACACAACGTTTGAGAACGACAAAAGGAATGTAATCAGGACCGAAAGCGTTGGACTGGTCGAGATTAGAAAGAACTATAGCAACCATCCTCGGAATTATAAAGACAAAGTCCAGAGAGTGATCAGTTTTCTAAGGAAAATCAGGAAGAACTACCAAAATCGTCAAGAGAAGAATTATCAGCAAAAACACGTGCTAAGAGATAGGCTTATATTCCTTAGAAAATGCCCCGGGTGCATAATATGTGCAAATTAGAAAAAGGTTTCGTTTATTGGCGATCAACTGAACTATTTTTTGGAAAGGGGGGATCCGTTTTTCGCATCTCTTTTTTCGCAAAAACGCTGTAAAAGGAAGCTATTTTCATCCGAAGTAACACAATCATAATAACCCGAAGAGCATTAAAAAGAGCAAGAATATCAGTCATGCCACTATCAATAATACTGTTGTAGATTCTCCAAAAAAATTATCAAAACTAACCTCTTGAATTGAGATAGAGTCTTTGAAAATAGCTAGACTTTACCTTAGAGATTGATCTCTTGCAGGCATGCGGATTGTCTGAAAACCTCTCAACCATCACGACGATATTTATCATATTTATTAAATTATGTGATACGATGGGAAATCGCAACGTCAGAAGCAGAAACAGACGACAACCAGGAAAAGGAATGAGATTGCTTTTAAAACTTACACCGGGGCATGAAGGTGACAATTCTAATAAGAAACTTGTCATTAATCTCCTTAGTCGTATCTTTTGGAGATATATCCAAGATAGGACCCCATGGGACGTCATATAGGAAGCTGCGGAACTCACCTCTATCAGTTCTATGGAAGGTACCATTAACAAAAGATTAGAGAAAAATCAATCTTAACATCAACAACAGCATGATAAAAGACTAATGGTGAAGTGGAAATAGAACATGAGTTAGAAACAGAAATTGGAAAATATCAAGTACGGCCACTATCAAGAAAGCGCGTGAGACGTTAATGATTTGGGACAAGTCATGAAACAGACAAAAGTTCACACAAATTTTACCAACAAGATCTGTGGGATTTTTTTTTTTTTAATTTTCTTCCTTTGAAGATTGTAACGTTAGGTATGGGGCAGCCAAACCAGCTGCTAACATTGCTCTGCTTTTTATTGAAACCAGCCGATAGCTCTTTTTAGTATCCTCGTTGTTCCCTTAAGTGCAATTGTCTGGATCTCTTTTGCACTTGGTTCACCAGGAATATCAGTTAGGTAGGGCTTGAAGCAGCCAGTCAGAATAATAAACAACGAAGTCGACAAAATCAAAGGTTGGTGTTGCACTTCTTCTACAAAGGAACTCCAGGCCCAAACGGCTGCCGTCACTATTTGATGGTTCTGTGATAAGGAGCAAATTGCAATTGGTAAATAAATCCGCGCGACCAAAAGATCTCGCATTGAATGCAATAAACTCCCCTCAAGTTGGAGTGCCTGATAATTTCTTTTTTCCAGTTGTGATCTCTTTACTAGTTCTTAGATTGGAGAAAACGTTGCGTCGCTATATATTGCCAATCCGATTGATACGTTAGTTGATCGATATTGGGTTTTCATCCATCTATCTAGTATTATTGACTTTTTCTGATCAATACAGGTCTGATCGATCCATTTAGCTTAACGGCGGTATCTTAAAGTAACGGTGCATTGACGAATGCAGACATATATATTTTTTATGGGGTTTATTTTTGCTTTTGTTTTTCTTTTAATTCCGCTGTCTTCTTTTTCGAGGGAAGTTGGCAATTTTTTTTTTTTTTTTTCAAAGGAAAATAATTCTGTTTTGGGTGACTACAGAGTTACGTCCCTTTCTAAGATGGCATCCGTATGAAAATCATTCCAATCTGGCCAGAATATTTAAGATAAAAAGTAAATCAAATTATATTTTATTCTTCTTAACACCGTGTTGCAACGATCCACTAACGATATGACCATCGATAGTCATTTATTCTCGGTATTGGGCCTTGCATCCGTCCTTTTAGCATTACTTAATATTATATATTATGTTGATGTTATATATATTGTGTATTATTGTGAGATAACGTTTTCAAATAAATAAGTATACGCAAAATATCGGCGTTCTATATAGAAGTGTTCATAATAATGGTTAATATCCAAACTGGTTGTATATACAGTGTTCATATAAACGTGCAAATTACATTGCGGCGTGTATAAACAGTGTGCAATTATTTAACATATAAAGCATGTATGTATAATATAAATAGTTCATGTTCATTATTGTGATGCGTGTGCGCGCGTATTTACACATAATCCAATGGACAGTTCAAAGTAACATGACAATTATCATAACACGGCCGTTCTTTAATGGACTACTAACCTCTTCTTTGCATTCCGCTTCTTACGCGTATTTGACTGGACAGTTTCGTAAACAAGATTTAAAACGCTGTAAAAGGAAGCTATTTCCATCCGAAGTAACACAATGATAATTTCATATAACTTTATTTCCACTGTTTTTTTTTTTTACTTCCCTCGGAGTTTCACAACATCTCTCATGAATTCTACATATTTCTATATGCGCCCTAAACGCATCCGTGATTGTGAGCGAATTTCTCCATCATCTCTAATCTGCGATGCTGACTCTCTTACTCTCGATTCGTGTTTTTTGTATATATATATATATATATATATATATATATATATATATATATCAAAAACTGTTTCTTTTCTCTCTCTCTTTCTCTCTCTCTCTCTCTCTCTCTCTCTCTCTCTCTCTCACGTAAGCGTTTTCGTAAAAAGGACACTCTTTTGTTTATTGTTAAATGTAAATATTCTGAGTTTTAAACTATTTGTATTGTAAAAATTTATTGTGAAATTTCTCCTTCCAAATTCCAAAGTCTTTTGTTTATTGTGAACTCTTTTTCGTACTGCAAATATTTTAAACGGTCTTTTAAATATTTGTAAATTCCTAATCTGTTGTTTTTCATAACTTGTTTTCTAACATTCTTTCTGCTCACGAAATATTTGCTATTATTGCATTGTTACAAAATTTACTTCTTGTTGGATTAGCTATACAAACTAGTTAATGTCTAATCCCTCCGTTCGCTGGGCCCTAATCTGCAACATTATCAGTACAGAATCTGATTCGTTCATCATGTTTAGCGACACGGTGACGCTACATCCATTTAAGATTTTGCAACTGGATAACATGTATTGGATTTCCTTATCCACCCATTTTATTTTATGTGGATTCGTGCCATGTGTTTGATGAACGTTGTCTCACCCATGCCACATGATATTATAATACTGCCGATTTCCTTGGTATATCGGAGAATATCACCTTTTATAATTAGTGATTCGTCGGTTCTTTCTTCTTTTCTTGGACTAGATTCTTAAAGTTATCAGCTGAGCCGGCAATTGTTTATGCATTCTTCGATTTAGAATACAGACTCTGGTTGGCGCTAAAATGTTGTGCACATCTAATATCAATATCTAATTTCTCATTTACCGGTGATTCTATTACTCTTTTTTTAACGATAGGTTTTTGTTCCTGTTGCAACAGCGTTCATTCTGGTTTGGTTGAGTCGGTTCCAACCTTGCCCTGCACAACAATCATTGAATCATGGCGGCGTATGCACAATGGTCTTTAGAAAGATCACATGGGATAGTTGACCAATCGTGAGTCCATCGTCAATGACTGACTACCTGGCACTACAGCTAAGTCCTCGTTGATGGCTCTTGCCTAAGTCCTCAACTGACCACTGATAAGCTTACGCCACCCAAGCAAAGAGGTAAAGATAATTGCGTCGCAAATTAATTCCTTCTGGCGTCATTGCAAACAGAGTAACTGCTATAGATGTTAGGATAAGATGTAGGCGTAGAAAAGCTGTTGGGACAAGCTGATCTCGTTGGCAACACATAATGCTATGGAGACAATCATAGACAAAAACTTCTAACCTCTGCCAATCAATCACCCCCATGGGCTATGACTTTCACTTGAATGGAAGAAACGGTCATGCAAAATATATTCTATAGTAGAACCCCCTATTGGTTTATATTTAAATCTTCCTTTCATCATCATCAGCAGCAGAAACAGCATTGGTTTTATGTCCGTTTTACATGCTGGCATGTGTTTGACAGCTTTAGGAAATTGACTCTCAAAGTAACCTATCTCTAGTCAGATCTTTTAATTCTTTTCCTTAGGTCTAACCTTGTCACTGGTTTCCATGTTTTCTTTGGTCTTCTTCTATGAACTGACACTGCTGCCTCAACTGCTCTACCTCTGCTAAACCAAGAACTCTCACTCATTCTTTGAAAATGACCATACCATTAAAGTCTACTTTTCTACACACTACTCCCTATGCTGTCCATATTTAATCTTTCTCTACTGTCATCAGAACTAAGCCTGTATTTAAGGTCCCTACGTACCTATCATATTATTCTCATATCATTTTTCTCCATTCAACGTGTCCTCAACCTTCACTGGACAGATTTCATTACCATACATCATACTTCGTACATATGTCCGATATACTCTCCCCTTAGTCGACAGTGGTAACGCTCTGTTAGTTAATAATGGTTTTGCGAAAAAAGTCTGCCAGCATTCCAGTTATTTTCTTAACTCATATATCACTGAAATGAATGAATGGCCTTGGCGAATACCTAGGTCGATCATAAGTTTGTATGTATTTGTTTCATCCTTTTCCGCGTACGTTAATGGTCCCCCACAATCCGCTATTATTTGCTTTTGGGTCCTGGATATGACCTTAAACTATATCCGATGGTGATGCCCCAGCTTTCGGGCCTTGGGGCGTGTGAAGCCACCCCTTAATTGCCATTGCTCCCAGGTCCACTCTGACCCGGAGTGGTAGTAACTGTTAGGGTCTTGAAAAAAAAATTCTATTAAAAAATGTTTTCTTCAAAACCAATGGATTCGGCATTAAATAACCTGAAAAGGGTTGATATGCCGTAAAACAAAAACAACCTATTATTTGATTTTTTTTTTTTTTTTCAAATACACGAATATATAGATATGATTCAGCTCGGAATTTGCATTCGACTTTCCTATCATTTACGATGTGATATATTTTGCATGATCCACATAACGTACGATTTGATTCCAGTAAATATAGTTCAGTGTTTTCTCATATCTATTGCTGATTCCTAATTATCCCGGTAATAGCGTTCCGCGCGCGTAGTTGTGTAATAACTAGGGCTATGACAACAGTATATTCTTTCTATTGTTTTGACTCTCGAGTATATATCCGACACAATTAGACACAATTAATCAACCGGGAACCACATCACTCTACATAAAAACATATAAGATATCAATGGATATATACCTGAGAATCAAAACAAGGAAAAGAATATGCTGTTGGCATTGCCCTAGTAATAACGGTTTGGAGAATAACAGCAATAAGTGATAACGGTTAACGTGTGTCCTCTGTAGAGAGATGCTGGCATTTGAACCCGAAACCCGTCCGATACGAAAATGCAAAGATAAATGCAAATTTAGGCACTATCGTGGTTATCGCTATCGTGTAATAATTATATTGCAATTGTCTTACAAATTTTAGAATTTCATAAACTGTTTAATCAATTGAATATCGCATTCATTCTATGAGGTTGATCCGAATTAAAACATGTTAATTGTTTTACAATTAATTTTATACTAACGGGGGTGTTGCCCAGCTTTTCCGGGGCGTAAAATACGCTTAAATATGATATTTTAATTTGTCCAGATTTCGTATATATTATTATAGTGTATTATAGAGTCAAACGTAAAAAAAAAAAAACATATTTAGGTGCCATCAACTAGAATCGAAACCGAAGCATCCAAAACTGGTGACGTTACCACTGTACCAACGTGACACTCACATAAACAGATTAAAAATTAAAAAATAAACTTAGATGAATGCACAAGATGTTTAACGATTTTTTTTCAATTTTTACACATTTTAGACCCCTTAAAAACAATTTAAACCACCTAAAGGCCCATAAAAATGAACTCGTAAAAAAAAACACAATCATTTGAGGCACCTAGCGCCGCTCTGCGACTTTTAGTTTCGGTAGAGATAGAGTTTGAAAATATGGAGACAGGCAAACAGATAGACCGAGAGACAGACAGACATATAGCCGTTTATATATTAGATTAAAAAAGGACATGTAAGACGGTGAAAAACATTACAAACACCCCCTAAAAAAAGAAAAAAATATAGAATTAGATAAGGGGCTGGTTATTAAGGGCATCGCAACACACTCTAACTGTAGCCTGCCCACTGTTTTCATGATTGTTTTAAAAATCTGAAAACAAACAGGTCAATCTCTAAATGGGGATGGAAACTAGTGGAGGATAAAAGAAAACAAGGATCAAGAATGGCAAACGATTGTGACCTCCAAAGTATTTTTTTAATTAAAATATTTATACCTCTATACTCTCCAGTTCAAGCTGGAGAGGGGAGCAAGACAAGGTGGCAATATCTCGCGAAAAGCCTTCACAGCCTGTCTCCAGAATGCGATAATCAGTCGGATTAAGGAGGAAGGTAGGGGAGTCAACATCGATGGCGAACACCTGTCGCATCTAATCTTCGCTGATGATATAGTATTGGTGGCACACTCTCTTCAGGAACTAAATGACATTCTAAACGACATCCACTCTAAGATCAAACCGGTTGGCCTCAACATGCATCTTGGGAAGACCAAGGTGATGTCAAACCAGCATGCTGCCAAGTCGCCAATAATTGTTGATGGAAAGACCATTGAGGAAGTTGAAAGCTACATCTACTTGGGAAAGACAATTACGAAAGATGGAGACTTCATCCCTGAGATAAAGAGAAGGATAGCACTGGGATGAGCAGCTTTTGGGAAAGTGGAGAACATCATGAGAAGGTGAAAAGCAAATATGGCAATCAAAAGTGAAGATCTTCAATGAATATGTACTACCTGTGATGATCTACGGTAGTGAAACATGGGCCCTGATGAATTCAAATGAATGAAGTGAAATCGTGGCAGTAGAACAAAGCAAGATGGAGAGGATAATATTAGGCATCACTCTACAAGAGAGAAAGACAAACATCTGTATCCGCCAACAAACAAGAGTTATTGATATCAATACTGCCATCAAAACACCCAAACACAGATGGACATGGCACGTAGCTAGACAACATAACAGATGGTTAATCAGCACAACGGAATTGACACCTCGTGAATATAAGAGGCCAAAAGGGAAGACCAAGTACGAGATGGAGGTACGATCTGATACAACACATGGGTCCCACATGGCAGCGTATAGCTAGGGACAGAGTTAGATGGATAAAATCCAAGGAGGGGTTCTTCATTGAATGATAAAACCCTTATTGATATTGATACTCTCAAGTGTTGGTACTTAAGTGATGTGAATATTCTGACGTCATTACCCAACTAGACTAGTGAAGTGGCGTTAAGCAAAGCCTAAAATCAAAATAATAAGTTTTCTCTTTCACTATGAGTGTTAACACGTGTGTAAACGTATACTACATTACAAAATGGCCCCCTCCAATTTCCTGGCTATTCTACGTTTGTAAGGAAATTAACTTAATTATTTATGACTAAACCTAACTATGACTGGCAAATTGTTCGTATTATCACTCAGACTTAAGGTTAATATTCGGAAGGAGGCATGGTTTTTTATGACTTTTAACAATGACATATCTTATACTAAATTTTGATCTGAGAAATGTTCAAGATTTAAAACAACAGAATTGGTTACATATGCTTAAAACACTGTTTTCTCACTAAGTGCCGTGTTTCGTTTTTTGTCGTGATTTTTTAGATGTAAACCACAGAATGTATTATTAATGTTCCTTGGTGTAAGTGTGTATATCTAAAAAAAAAATAATTGCTCATAAAAGCATATATAAAAAGCCCATGGTTTCAATTCCGTCTTTATTTCACTGATAAGAAACCAATAAGTGAATAATAAAAAATACAAAAATATTTATAAGCTGGCATCTTCAATATAGTCCAACGGTAACATCTTTAACGTAGCCATTTTTTCTTTACATAGCATTAGCAGTTCAGTCCGTCTTCGCTCGGGCCCGATGTACTGTTCATAATTTTATGTGCATATGTATATATAAAAAAGTGTGAATATGTACGGTAATGCCTTTCTATATAATAGGATTCCTTAACTATAATAGAGAAAAGTTGGTAAGAACCGCAGACGTCAAAATATTTTTAACTTTCACCCCAATTGTGACCACTTAACATTTATTGTTTGGGTCTCAAATCAAGTTAAAAAGTTTGACCCATGTCCAAGTTACCTATATCTAAGATTTCAAGTTTTTAGACCCAAAATTGGCGGAGGAGTTTGGTAGAATCTGCAAAGGTCAACTCTTTCAACCATGACCCCTTGGCGGCGAAACATTCGCCCAAAAACTGATTAAAAAGTTGCTGCATGTCTGGATACCTTTTATGTAAAATTTCAAATGTTTAGATCCAAAATTGGCTTAATAGTTTGCTAGAGACAGCAAAAGTAAAAACTTTTGAACTTTGACCTCTTGGCAGCCAAATTTTCGGCCAAAAACCGATTAAAAAGCTCGCCCAAGTCTGAATACACTTTATGTAAAATTTCAAATATTTAGACCAAAAATTAGCTGAGTCATTTTGAAGAGACTGCAGAAGTCAATTTTTTAAAACTTCGATCCCAATTTTGACCCCTTAGCATTTATTGTTTTGGGCTCAAATCAAATTATTGAGTTTGATCCCTGTCCAAAGCACCTATATCTAAAATTTCAAGTGTTTAGACCCAAAATTGTCAGAGGTAGAGTTCTCACAGGTTAAATCGTTGAACCTTGACCCCTTAACAGCCAAATTTCTGGCCGAAACCCGATTAAAAAGATTTTTCCAAATTTCGAGTGTGTAGACCAAAAATTGTCAGAGTTACTCTGTAGGGAAATGTATACACACACACACACACACACACACATATATATATATATATATATATATATATATATATATATATATATATACAGAGACATTTTCACTTCTATAGATATACTAGCAGTTCCGCCTAACTTTGCTCAGGCCCTATGTACTGTTCATAACTTTATGTGCATATGTATACATTAAAAAATGTGAATATGTACGGTGATGGCTTCCTTAACGTAGGGAAGTGTACACAGATAGACAGACAGACACACACATTTTAATTTTTATAGATATATAGATAGATTAATAAAGAAAATTTTGTATTTGGCTTCTTTCAGGCTTTTTTTTTTTTTTTTGCTTCTTAAAATGTGGTTTCTGTTTTCAATTTAATCTATATATGTTTTTTTTTTTCCTGAAAAGTTTGACTTAAAAAATTTATTATAGATTGGCAACCATGAAGACGCCCTAGGGTAACTTTTTTTTTATTTTTTATTTATTTATTTTATTTTATTTTTTTTTTTTTGGTTTTTGTCTAACAGTGATGGATTGGTCATTTTCAATAATTCCATCATACACGGAGCGTTAAACTTCTTAAACGCTTGTTAAAACAAAAATACTACATGGCTTTTTGCTGTCACTGGTCAGTCATGTGTGTTGATTCTAAGGGCCCACCAATACAACTATGATCAATTTAGCAAAACAACAACTCGAAAAATTCAATCACTAACTTTGCAATTTGAGAAAAAATTCATTTTTTTTTCTACCAACTATGTTATATATATAGTCGCCGTTATCTGAAACATAATAACCTGAAACAAAATGGCATTTCCGACTTGAAAATTCGGAAAACGCATCTGTCAAGTTATTTGGATTGATTGAATTATTTACAGGTGGAATGATAGAATTGTCGCTCTTTAGAAGACAACACTACGGCTTTATTTTAAAACTTTTATTGAAAAAAGGCAATTCAGGTAACTTGATTATGTCGTAGAGCTGACATCTATTCAATGTAGCCGCCCTCATCCTCAATAACTGTCCGGAACTGTCAGAGTTTGATTGATTGATTTACTCTTATTCGCAGCAAACAAGGTTTGAAGCCACTTAAACGTAACTCTTTTTTAGAACCATGTCTACAGAGATAATGTAAGGAGTCGAGCAGCGAGACGTCCGTTCTTATTACATTTAAACTTGTGCATGTTAGTATAGTCATAGAAGCGGGAAACAGGACTGGAATTCCAAAGTCTCCGAGAGGAAGAAATTATTTGATTAGAATGCTTTCCGGAGTCTATGGACCTCAACAGTAAAATGGTAGGAATTTTTTGTCATGTTAGTCAGGGATAAGTACGTCGATGGGGGGGGGGGGCAGCAGCGCTTTGAGTTCGTCAGAGAACGTTCCATTAAAATGCTTGTAAAACAGGCACAGAGATGGGATATTGCAGCGATGGGACAGGGTTTTGTAGCTTAGTTGATAGTTCGAGACCAATTAAATTGGAGACTCTTTTAAGGGGCCCTGTCAAAGAGTGAGAGACTAGTGGTAGATGCATCAACCCAGACGTGACAACAATACTCGATGCAAGGGGGGGGGGATTGTGGTTTTGTAAAGATATAGAATATTCTCTAGTGTTAGTAATTGTCTAGCATAGTAGTGGGAGCCCACTTACTTTGCAGTCGCCTTGGCAATGTATTCAATGTATTTGTTCTAATTCATGTTGCATGTGAATGTTAAGCCGAGGAAATTGAACGAAGAGCTCTCAGGTAGGATGTTATTTGTCATGCCTAATGTTTATTGTGTCCTAATAAACCTACCATAAAAATCTTGTGTCCCATAGGTTTTCGGGTGTGCTGAAAACAAATATCTCACTTAAATTTTCCACAAATAAGGATTTTTCCGTGTATTAAGCAAAAATATGCGCGCTTGCGCGTACGCCAATGGCCACTACTTATAACGTAAAGAATTACATTGCTTTATACTCGGAAAATTACTTCTTTGCGAATGCAATATTCGTTTTCAGCACACTCGAAAACCTATTGAAAACAAGTTTTTTAAGGTAGGCATTGTGTTGGTCTACCAGGCCACAATTACTAAATAAAGACTACTCCTAAAAAAAATAACAGACGCCCCTCCTCCTAAAAAAAAATGTGGCTATAAAGTGGGTGTTCATTTTAGGTTAAATTAATATAAAAGTGATCTCCCACATTTTACAACTATACTTTCTTCATATCTTGGAAACTACTCATACCCTGGGATTTTAACTGTTCTTTTCGTTTTTAGCACCCTCGAAAACCTGTAAAGTGGTAATTTTAAAGGATTTTTTTGTGTGTGGAAAGATCCTGCACCATTACCAATATTTCAATCATAGTCATTTAAAACCTCTGGCCTTTGATGGAGGGGAGACTAAAACTTGCTGCTTTGGTTTTAAATGATCTGAAATAACATCAAAGGGAGCAATCTCTCTCTCTCTCTCTCTCTCTCTCTCTCTCTCTCTCTCTCTCTCTCTCTCTCTCTCTCTAGATAGATAGATAGATAGATAGATAGAGAGAGAGAGAGAGAGAGAGAGAGAGAGAGAGAAAGATAGATAGATAGATGGATACATACATACATACATACATACATACATACATACTCGTAGCCAAATTGAATATTGAAATGCTCATATCTTTGTTTCTATGGGACGAAACTACATGAAAATTTGCAAGGTTTTTTTATAATACTATTCTATTGTTAAAATTTTATAATAATTTTAAAAAAAGAATCTATATTTTCAAACCAATAAAATATGCACAAATTTGCCTACATTTGGATATATAGTGTCCTGGCAGACCAGCTTCAGTTTTGCTTAGGGTCTGTTTTACTGACTGTACCTTACCAGTCCACTAATATATATATATATATATATATGTGTGTGTGTGTGTGTGTGTATATATATATATATATATATATATATATATATATGTGTGTGTGTGTGTGTGTGTGTGTGCGTGTGTGTTCGTTCCTTACGGACTCCTAAGCCGATTTCTATGATATTTCACACAATGATACTCTATAGGACAAGCAGTGTACTTAGATTTTGTATGGAAATGTCTTCGATAAGTAGCGATAATCAATATATATATATATATATATATATATATATATATATATATATATATATATATATATATATATACTCGTAGTCAAATTGAATATTAAAATACTCGTATCTTTGGTTCTATGGGACGGAACTACATGAAAATTTGCAGGCTTTTTGAAGATTATATATAATACAGTATTATGGTTAAAATTTTATGACAATTGGTAAAAAAAATCTATATTTTCAAACCAATAAAATATGCCCAAATTTGCCTACATTTATATATATATATATATATATATATATATATATATATATACATATATATATATATATATATATATATATATATATATATATATATATATATATAGTGTCATGGCAAGCCAGCTTTAGTTTTGCTGCTTCCAGATGAATTTTTCTTTTTTTTTTTTTTTTTTTTTTTTTTTTTGCTTTATTGTCTCTTCTGTGGCCTTGCCAGGCCATTAGGGTGAATTTAATTTTGGAGTGTAAGTTCTGGAGTAATTACTTGATATCTACTCATATAGATTAGATACTCAGATAATTCTTTCACCTCTTGGAAACCGACATCAAAGAATATACTCCAGACCAGTTGAACTAAAAGTATGTATTAACATATTATAGACACAAGTGAACAGTTTATAACTCGCACAGCAGAAAAGGCCATAAACACGAGTGCACAGCAATGACACACGCACAATTAATCCAAACACCCTTTCACACACGCATGTACACATGAAGGGTGATAAATACACATGCACATACACATGAATAACGCATCCTAAAGATCATATTTCTCTAACTACGGAACGGACACTTAGCTGAATCAACAGGGAAACACAAACAACTAAACGCATCAGTGAACTCAAGAAAATACAGTAACTCATAAAAAAAAGGAACAATCACGTTTTTATGATTCTAAGAAAAAAAGGAATAATCACAGACAACTTAAGAGAATGATAAACACAACACGCGCGTCCAGAACTTTTCATGGGAAGAATTAACTTCTGTTATTTTTATTCAGTAACTGTCTGAAGATAGCAAACATGCTAGAAACACGTGTTGCTTTTAAACATCGAATTTAAACACCAAATACGAAGACCGTGAATAGAGACCTTGTAAAATATTGAATAATTAAAAAAGAAAAAGGTTTATAACCTTACGCTTTTAAAACCATGTTTTCCTCATATATACACACACACATACCATCATCATCATCGGCGGTCACTCGTGTCCGAGTAAGACTGTCCTCCGTTGTGGCTTCTGTGGGTCCTCAGATGAGCATAGAGCCCAATCCTAGACCCAATTTGTCTTGTGCAATTTGGGCAGATAAAGGTAGTGGTGGTGGGGTGGGGTTGGGTGTGTCTGGTTAATAATCTGTCCTTTCTGTGCTTGCGTTTATCCTCAGCAGCTTGATTTAGGTCACTACTATAAAGCGCAGCACCTTTGTGGACAGCGCTCCTCCATCCCAACCTGCTCCCAGCCACGTCCTCCCATGTCTCAAGGTCCATGTGAAACCGCTTTAGATTTGCTTTGATGTTGTCCTTATACCTCATCTTTTGGCCACCCTGGGCACGCTTTCCCTCAACAAGCTGAGAGTAGAAAATCTGTTTTGGGAGGCGGAGATCCGGCATTCGGACAACATGACCAGTCCATCTGAGCTGGTGTTGAGCAACAGTAGCGGTGATAGTGGGAATGTCAGCCTCACTCAGGACGCTGGTGTTGGTGCGTCGGTCCTTCCAACTAATTCTGAGGATTTTTCGGAGGCATCTTTGGTGGTACGTCTCCAGGGTTTTTACGTGCCTCCTGTATGTGGTCCAGGTCTCCAATCCATAGAGAAGAGTGGGCAGCAAGACAGCTTTATATACCATGATTTTGGTCTTTCCCAGAAGGTGACGGTTCTCAAATACTCTCTTCCTTAGCCTTGAGAAAGCCCCACTGGCACAGCTGAGACGGTGTTGTATTTCATCATCTATGTTGGCTTTTGATGATAGGATGCTGCCTAGGTATGGGAAGTGGTCTACATTTTCCAGTCTAGCGTTGTCGATGGAGATGTTTGGGGGTGAGACTGGAGTACTGTTTGGTGGTGATTGATGGAGGATTTGGGTTTTTTTTATATTAATTGTTAGTCCTAGCTGTTTGTACGCCCTCGTGAAGGCAACCAGTGTACACTGTAGGTCCTCTTCTGAGAGGGCTAGAAGGGCGTTATCGTCTGCATACTGTAGCTCCATAATGGATATGGTGTTCGTTCGACCTTTGGCCCTAAATCTGTTGATGTTAAAAAGTCGCCCGTCAGTTCTGTACATAATCCGAACTCCATGGGGAAGATGTTTGTCCGTGAGATGGAGGATAGCAGTAATGAAGATGGAGAACAGGGTTGGGGCAATGACACATCCCTGTTTCACTCCCGTGTCAACCCTGAAGGGCTCTGTTTCATCTCCACTACTGCTGAGGACTGTAACTGACATATTGTCATGTAGCAGTCTCAGTACCCGAATGTACCTCTCTGGGCATCCAAACCTTGCAAGAACCAGCCAAAGGGTTTGACGGTTCACAGAGTCAAAGGCTTTAGTAAGGTCTATAAAAGCCATGTATAATGGTAAATTTTGCTCCCTGCACTTTTCTTGGAGTTGACGAGCAGTGAAGATCATGTCCATCGTGCCTGTATTTGGTCGAAAACCACTTTGGGACTCGGGAAGGATGGTTTCTGCAAGGGGTGTAAGCCTGTTGGCCAAAACCCGAGCTAGGGCTTTCCCTGTGGTAGAGAGGAGAGAAATGCCCCGGTAGTTCCCACAGTTTGCCTTGTCTCCCTTCTTAAAGATGGAGACAACTAGGGCATCTCTAAGTTGTGCAGGGATTTTCTCTTGTTCCCATATTTTGAGCAGCAGGGCATGGATGTGTCTGAGAAGATCAGGCCCGCCTTTCTTCAGGATTTCTGCTGGGATGCCGTCAGAACCAGCCGCCTTATTGTTTTTCATCTTCCTAATTGCATCCCGCACCTCTTCCAGACTGGGTGGTTCTCCCATGCTCTCAATTATGGGCTGTTGGGGGAGTTTTTCAAGGACCTCCATCTCTGGAGTGGTGTCCCTGTTCAGAAGATCCTCGTAATGCTCTTTACATCTATTTGTTATTTCTCCCTTTCCTTTCAGCAGCATGAGCCCATCCTTAGACCGAAGCGGGGTCAGAGAACGGTAGCTGGGGCCGTATACCATTTTTGTGGCTTCAAAGAATCTTCTGGTGTCCCCAGAGTCAGCAAACTGCTGGATCTCCTGAGCCTTCTTCATCCACCAGAGGTTCTTCAGCTTCCTGACTGTCGATTGGACAGCCGCTTTAGCATTGGCATGGGCAGCTCTTTTAACCTTGCAATTGATGTTATTCTGCCAGGTGATAAAAGTTTGCCTCTTGGTGTCTATAAGCTGTTGGATTTCGGTATCGTTTTCATCATACCAATCCTGATGTTTCCGCTTTTTCTGCCCTAGGATGCTTATACTGGAGTCCATGATGGCAGAAGACAGCTTGTCCCAGTGCTCTTCAGCGTCATGCGGATACTGCTTGGGCAGGTCCGCGCTAAGAGCCGCCTGGAGGTGTTGTTGGTAGGTGATATCGCCCAGCTGCTCGATGTTGAGCTTTGGTCGGCTCTGTCTTTTTTGCATCCTTTGCTTCCGCATTAAATGGATAGACATGATGGAGCAAATAAGACGGTGGTCGGTCCAACAATTGTCTGTACTGGTCATTGCCCTGGTGTTCAGCACATCACAGCGGTCTTTGGCACGGACAATTACATAGTCAATGAGGTGCCTGATTTTACTTCGAGGGTGCATCCATGATGTTTTGAATGCGTTTTTTTGTCGGAAAAGTGTGTTCGTGATGATCAGGTTATGTTCTGAGCACTTTGTCAGTAGGAGTGTACCATTTGAGTTAATGTTCCCAACTCCTTCTCTTCCAAGCGTTCCTCTCCAGTGCTGATGGTCACGTCCCACTCTGGCATTGAAATCCCCAAGTAGGATTATCTTGTCCCCCTTGGGGGCCCCGGATAAAATGGTGTCAAGGTCAGCATAAAAGGTCTCCTTTATTTCATCATGTGCATCAAGTGTTGGAGCATACGCACTAATCACAGTGGCCATTTGGCTGCCCGCAAGCATCAGGCGCATGGTCATTAGCCGTTCGTTGATGCCAACAGGGGGCTCATTGAGGTGGCGGATAAGGCTGTTCTTTATAGCAAAGCCCACGCCATGGATACGCGGCTCTTCTGCAGGCCTTCCTTTCCAAAAGAAGGTGTACCCGCCTTTCTCCTCTCTCAGCTGCCCGTCGTCAGCCAGTCGGGTTTCAGAGAGTGCAGCTATGTCAATCTGGAACCTCCTTAGCTCTCTTGAGATAATGGATTCCAGGTTCCAAAATATAGGCATAAGTTTTCTTTCTTTTTCCGACCGCGTGGTGGTGATCCCTCTGGATGCGATAGTCCATACGGGTTTTTTTGAGGCAGGCTATTTTTAGGAGTACCTTTTCTAACCCCCCTTCCCTACTGGGGTGAGCAGAGTGGATCCTAAACAGGGATGCTCAGTCATGGATGCAGCTGCCGAAAAACTCTTTCTGCCTCGGTCCGTGAGGTTAGCGACTGAATCTGGCACCCACCGCCTATGTGCCAGGTTGCAGCTAGGAGCTGCCAGACTACACTGTCCTGCTCCCGTCACCACTTCCTGGTCACCACAGGACTTTTTCTATCCGGGAATTAAGGGAGAGCTCTCTCTGCCTCAGTCCGGGAGCTTAATGACTAAAACTGTCACAAGACTTTTCCATCCATGATGTAGAGTAGGATGTGTTCCCTTTCGGGAGAACGCCTGCGCGTGATGTCTTTTAACGTGGGGAGACTGATGCGCCTGCAGCCACCACACGGCCCCTTGGCAGAGGAGGGCCTGATTCCAATGGCATGGAGAACCACGACGACTGGAGACTCTCTTCTGTTGCAGCCTTCATCCGCCTTCAGTGCCGTTGTGTCATTATTGTCATCATCCGCCGCATCAGCCGTTGAGGTCTTTTGGATCACCCTTTGTCTGGAACCTCCCCTTCAACCTTACTGTCATGGGTGGCCCTACCAGGAGCCTAGGCTCCGGACGGCATCGCTCTCAGGTTCATCGGAACATACAAGGTTCTCCACCACGACAAGGTGGCAGTCCAGGGAGAACACACACATACACACACACATACATATATATATATATATATATATATGTCTCCAAGTCCAACATAAACAAATTCCTGATAAACCGACCCCTTAAGTAAGACACTTTATCAAATCTCTAATACTAACGATTACTATGATATTATCCCATTGATTACTGTACACGCAATAAGTCTTATGCCCGAGTGGCCCCCGGGCCTTAATAAGTGGTGACCATGTAAATATATATATATATATATATATATATATATATATATATATATATATATATATATATATACGGTGAGTTACAGGAAACGGATGTTTTTAAGATAAACAAAACACTGCGAATATTAAGAAGGTTTAAAGACTACCTTCCCCAATCCCTAATCTTTACTCAAGAAGAGCAAGGAGAGTTCTAAAAACATCCGTTTCCCGTGACTCACTCACTCACTCTCTCTCTCTCTCTCTCTCTCTCTCTCTCTCTATATATATATATATATATATATATATATGTATATATATATCTGTCTATTTATATATTTATATATGTGTGTGTGTGAGTGTGTGTGAGTGTGTGTGTGTGTGTGTGTGTGTGTGTGTGTGTGTGTGTGTGTGTGTGTGTGTGTGTGTGTGTGTGTGTGTGTGTGTGTGTGATGGAAGATTCTTACACCACATAAGAGTGGATTATTCAGTCTCTGTAAAAGACGCTAACAAGTGGTAACCAATGAGAAAGAGTTAGATAAACTTAGACACTCCAGCATTCAAGATACGTTCGAGTGTCAATCCATTATTTGTTACATTGTACCTTTGTACAATAAACTTGTTACAACTTACTCTATGTGTTAAGTCTGATTTCATCTGATTAATTTATGCTGATTACATTCCCTCAAAGATATATCAGATTTGAGGACGAAGGATTCGAGAAGAAACTCACATCCAATCTATGTCATATTTTGGGACGAAGGATTCGAGTACGAAATCGCGTATAATCTGCAACAGATTGGCAAGAGAGTATTCGACAACGAACTTACACCCAATTTATATAAGATTGGTGGTAGGGATGCAATTGCGAACTTGCGACAAATCTATACAACATATTGGACAACAGAGAACGAGATTTCAGCACGTATCAGTTTGCCAAACTTGGACGAACAACGTAGAGCTTTTCTGTCAAGCTGGACTACGGAGAAATTGAAAAAAAAAATCAATACACCCGGAAATATAACAATATCGTGCTAGGATTTGCATTATTAAAATAATTTTAACCAAGCGTAAATAGATTATTTAAAAAAATAAAACCAAATGTGATGCCTAAAAAAGTTAAGTTAAAAAGTAGATTTTGGCCCTTTTCCCTCATTGTAAAAAACGTCAAACTACGTTTGTTTTTTAGGAAAAGTATTTAATTCTTAGTCAGCTGATTGGTTGGATTATTTGTTACATGTGCATTTTGTTTCATGTTGAATGTGGAGCAAGTAACGGAATTGGCAAAAACGCTAGGCGCCGTGGTACAACAATTACAAAAACAGTTTGTACAGCAACAAGAATATTACCAGAAACAACAGACAGATTTACTGAAACAACTGATGTATGTGCAAAAAAAAAACAAATTGTAAAACAACAGGACATTTTGCCAAAAAATATTATTAAGGTAAGGCGGACAAACACAAGGTGTGAACATTTTTTCTGCAGATTGCATAGAATTTATATTTAAAACATACGAAACAAATTCTTAAAAAAGGTGTCAATTATGGTCTGATGAAGAAAAAAATACGTAAGTACTACGAATATTAGGCGCTCACGAAAACACTAAATATCCGAATTACATCTTGCTGAATAAACTGGAAGAGATGTCCTTTACAGAAACTGTAGACCCTTTATCCAACATAGTTTGTTTGATGCCAGGTATACATTTTTTAACATAATTCAAGAAGACGATGAAAATTTCGTAGCATACGCTGGGAAGGTAAATGCCCAGTGTGAGTGATTGAAACTTAAAGACCTTAACAAAGACATGTTTAAGTGTCTAATATTTGTACATGGCTTGACATCGAACAATAATAAAGTGATTCGGCCGGAGATATTTATAATGGTATAACAAAATACAGAGATAACATTGCAAAAAGTATGAGAAGAATGACTGAAATTAATAAATATTAGACGGGATAATACAGGTATTGAAGAAAAAAATGTTGTCCCAATAAATAAAGTCAAGCTTGACTACTAAAAAGAATGAAAAAAAAACTTTATAAAATAAAGGAAAAAGAATCCAATGAAAGAAAAATATCTTGCAAATCATGTGGGAGTTCGAATCATACTATTACTAGGTGTAATTCTAGGAACAAGACTGGGCACAAGGCTTCAACATATAGAAATAAAAACTATCAAAAGCCTAACGAGATGAATGCAGTTTTTTTTCAAAAAAATAACGGGAAAAAGAAAATATGTAGACATGAAAGTAAACCGTCGAAATGTTACTTGTTTGCTGAATACGGGGAGTGACATTTATACAATTGGCGTAACTACTTGCAGAAAGATAGATAAAACTGAATTACAAAATACAGACATAATAGCAAGAGGTATTTCCAAAAGCAAGCTAGAATTCAAAACATGAATGTTAAACGTTAAAGTCACACTTGAAGTCAAAACGCATAAAACTAAGATCTATGCCATGTCAGGGAAAAATACAAATTTATTTGGTATTGACTTAATAGTTTTATTTAATTTATGGGAGAAGCCGATAAACGAGTTTTGTAGAAGATTAAATGCATCAAGTACGGGAAAGTCAAAACAGACTGAAAATTTTGTTACGGATTTCAAAAGCGAATTTAATAAAGTTTTGCGAATGAACCGGGTTGTTGTACGAAGACTTAAGCGAGATTCGAACCCCAAGACAATTTAAGCCCAGTATTCAAGCCTAAAACAAAAGTCCTATTTTGATCGTTAGAAACGAAGGACAAAGAATTGCGGATATTAGAAAAAAATAGAATAATTTAAAATGTAGTAAGCTCCGAATGGGCATCACCCACAGTCTACGTGAAAAAGAATAGCATTAAGATAAATGTCTGCGCTGATTCTTACCCTGACTGAATGAATACCTACGAGACCCCACATATCCATCCTCGACACCAGATATTTTCAAAGTTGAATGGAGGCAAAGTCTTCTCGAACATTGATTTGTCAAAAGCTTATCAAAGAACCTACTGTTAATTTTTATACGCCGGGCCCTTCTGCTTCTGCGGTGATAAAACTTCTCAAATGCACTTGTGATGTTAGGCTGTAAAAGGGTGTTAACTTTGGTCAGAATCCAACTTTTCCTTCTTTAATCAAATTTTTTCGCTTATCGAATTTCGATACTTACCAGAGGCATTCCGATACAAAACATATCTAAGAACACATAGAGTATATTTGTGCGAAATTTTATAAAAATCGGCTCGTTTAGGAGTCTATAAGGAGCAAATTCACACAGACACATATACGGGCACACATAAAGATACATATACACAAAGGGTTTTATATATATATATATATATATATATATATATATATATATATATATTAGCAGGCCGGCCGGCGTTTCCCCGTTATAATATGCTCTTAAATATGATAGTATAATTCATGCAGAGTACGTAATTATTATTATAGAGACAATTACAATTCTCTATCGATTGTTATATTGAACCAAATAAATGTTAGTGAGATTAAAACTATATCTATATGTGTGTGTGTGTGTGTGTGTGTGTGTGTGTGTGTGTGTGTGTGTGTGTGTGTGTGTGTGTGTGTGTGTGTTTTATAGATTGGTTTCTCAGATATAAATACAGTGAAATTTAGTGATTATTAAAGCGTGCTCAATGGAAGACAGAGCTGGTATATAGTCTGTTTATTAGACAAACATTATTGGATACATATATGCATACATGTTTCAGTGGAATCCCAATTCAAAGACAACACTTAATCAAGCCAAAGCAGGAGCGATATTAAAACGAGAATCAAGACTACATTCGTTTTTATAAAAAATATATTCGAGGCAGGTTTACCCTCTGAAAGAAAGTGGGGTGTAGAGGTTTTGGAGGGAGGTGTGGTGAAGGAAAGGAGTAGGTATCGGGGTGAAGGAAGAAGGGGAAGTACGATCCCGTGTGGTCAAGCTGTCATAGCGACGGGTAGTGGGATTATTTTAACTTGGCGGTTGTTTATTAGCCTAAGTTTTGGCTTTGATCTGAAGTAATAGTATACCCTCGTCGCTGTTAGGTCTTTATAGTTGTTTTTCTTTTCTTTTCATTATCCATCTGTTTTGTTGATAAGCTCTTTTTATTTATTCATTTATTCATTTTATTCCTCGCTTTTTATCCCTTATTTTTTTTGTTTCTCATTTTTTAGTTATTTATTTATTTGCTTGTTTATTTGTTTGTTTATTTACAAAATATATGCCCATATGGTCAAATTATACAGTCAGTGAAAAAATATACAAGCTTGTTTATATAATTTAAATACAGGTGGTATACTGGGAGTTATATTTTCCACTCTGTGTCTGAAGTAATTACACAGGAAAAGGTTTCCATATATATATATATATATATATATATATATATATATATATATATATATATATATATATATATATACAACAAGAATGACAACTATCGAATTTAAGTCAATATATATATATATATATATATATATATATATATATATATTGACTTAAATTCGATAGTTGTGATTCTTTCATTTGGGTTGTTTATCTTTTCCTCAATACTAGAATATGAATATATTATATAAGTTTATATGCTTCGTTATAGAGATAGGTTTTCCAGACTATATACATGTGAACAGGTAGATAATAGCATATATTTGTCTATATTAGAGGAATATTCCGTTCCTAAAGTCATCTAGTTAGGGTACTTAGTTATCGTTTGGAAAGAATTATGTTGTTGTTCTCCTTATGTAACGCTGCTTTACGATATTACTTCTATTATGTGCTGGAATGCTAAAAGATTCAAAGATTCAATTTTTTATGGAGCAATTCTGGTTTCTGATTGGTTGATAGCAGAACGTGGTTCAATTTGATTCGTCTATTCCTATCAGCAGCGTTTATAAATAAAATATCGCAACTTTCAGGGATAATCATCCATAATTATATCGAAAATATTGAACAGATATATTATATATAATAAATGATATAGTATAAGGAGGGGGACAGGAGTGGGAGGGGGAATAATAGTTTTTTATTACATCGACAAATGAATCTATGTATACCAATATATGACCTTATCTTATTTATAATGCTGTGTATATATATGTGTGTGTGTGTGTGTGCGTGTTTTCACGAAAATAAGACAATTATAACTTTTAATAACAATTTCTTCTCATGAAATAAAACATGAAGTAAAATCAATTAGAAAATCTTGGATAAAAACAAGAGATACAAAACTTTCTTATATTCAATAGAATATATGGACCAAGTAAAGAATAGATACCCTGGAACAGACGACGATGCCTGGCGGTGACAAGCGCACATTTCAACTAACACCGGTGATTCTACCTTGACATTGCCACAAGCACATGGCGTCGGTTGTTTGTAAACACGTAAAATAGCAAACATGCTCAAATATTCGCCAACATTTTTTTTTTTACTATATTTACAAAACTTCTGAAGATTTAAAAGAAAAAATATATATTTACAAAACATTTTTTTTTAAGTAAGTAACAAAACGAACGTATTTAAATAAAAGATATTTAAATAAATGGGTGTCTTTCTGTTTCGGATTTTTTCGACACAGTACATAAAAATCAATCTTGGTCGCAAAAATCCGAAACAGAAAGACACCCATTTATTTAAATACGTTCGTTTTGTTACTTACTTAAAAAAATGTTTTATAAATATATATTTTTTTCTTTTAAATCTTCAAAAGTTTTGTAAACATATTTTTTTTTTTAAATTGCTGGCGAATATTCGAGCATATTTGCTATTTTACGTGTTTACAAACAACAGACGCCATGTGCTTGTGCCAATGTCAAGGTCGAATCACCTGTGTTAGTTGAAATGTGCGCTTGTCACCTCCAGGCGGTGTCGTCTGCTACAGGGTATCTATTCTTTACTTGGTCCGAATATAGTTGAGACATAAATTTAATCGAGGATTTGAAGGTGTCGTCCTTTAAAAATAAATAAATATTTTTATTAAATAATTTTAAATTAGGTTAGAAACACACGGAGAACTAAGGCAATATAGAGATAGATAATTAGTTGAAGTATAAATCTAAAAAATAGGAATACGAAAATAGGGCGATTCATATTCCAGGGCAATCTGGAAATGATTAAACAAAATACACATGAGGAGAGGAGAGGCATGCTCAACTGCTTGGTATTCTAAATAACAAATCGAAATCTATTAAGGTATGTATTAATCAGTGTTTTTAATTGTTTGATGAGATGCCATCCTGGAATATTTATGAATAACATAAAGTTTGAAATTGTCCGAACTGTGTCGAAATAATTGCAACGTTCCAGAAAAAAATACACAACATGATACTCTAAAATTTGTTGTTGTCTTGCTTTTGTGAAAACTATATGAATGCTCGATTATAGAAACTGATAGTCATGAAGCTTAATTTTAAGTGAATTTACTTTGGCTTAAATTTTTATTGCTATATGTACATTGCCAATTGTTGACGCATTTTAATATTTTAATATATAAATTTTTTTTGCAGTTTTTCGTTAAAAAATATTTAATAAGGTACACACACACACACACATATATATGTATATATATATATATATATATATATATATATATATATATATATATATATATGGCAGTCGGGTCGATCTTGGCTTGAGGTAGTTGCTTGTCTAACCGCACTGATGAGCTGTGAAACAGCGAAATCGAACTGTATGTGGATGACTACAATATTTCCAATCTTGGGTTAAGCATAATGGGGAATGATATACAAATTCGTATTAAGCGATGCTCTTTGTGTAGACAAATTGAGCTTAGGTATTTTGACAATGTCAAAACATTGTTAATTCACTGCCCGCATAGCAACAGTTAGCGCAACAGTTAGAAGCACCAATTGTCGTTTGGGCGGTCGGGTTTCAATCCTGGCTTGAGGTAGTTGCTTGTCTAGCCGCACTGATGAGCTGAGAAACAGCGAAACAGTAATGTATGTGGATTACTATATATATATATATATGTGTGTGTGTGTGTGTGTGTGTGTGTGTGTGTGTGTGTGTGTGTGTGTGTGTGTGTGTGTGTGTGTGTCCGTTCGAAGCGCTGAGTGAAATTTGAAGAATAAAACATGTATAAATACATTTGAAGCCAAAACCGCAAGGCGAAATTTTTTTATAAAGAAATATATTTCGGAGTAAGACTCCTTTATCAATCTTTTTTTTTCTCTTCTTCCTCGACATAAAGAGAAGAGAAAAAAAAGATTGATAAAGGAGTCTTACTCCAAAATATATTTCTTAAAAAATAAACACCTGTTTATTTTAGAAAAAAAAAATTCGCGTTGCAGTTTTGGTTTCAAATGTATTTATACATGTTTTATTCTTCAAATTTCCCTCAGCGCTTCGAACGGATATACACAAAAATAACTACCCAGCTTTTCAAAATGCGCGACCACGCGTCACCTATCCGGCTTCATAAAAACCCCGCAGTTAACAACATCACGTGGACTCTTCATCGAACTATCTTCCACTACATCATGTCGAGGAAGAAGAGAGAAAAAAAAAGATTGATAAAGGAGTCTTACTTCGAAATATATTTCTTTAAAAATAAACACCTGTTTATTTTATAAAAGAATTTCGCGTTGCAGTTTTGGCTTCAAATATATATATATATAATATATAATCGATGTTTTTATTTATAACTAGCGGCTATGCCGCATCGGCACACACAACGCCCAGTCAAACACAAAATCGAGTACACTCAACATCGTCTTACCATCAACGCTAATCTTGTGAACTCAGAGTATAAGAAAATTCTTATATGCACAAAACAAAATCACTGAAAAAAACAAAAATACCCTAACTCAGGGTAAGGATAATGAGTAAACGTTGGATAAAATGATGGTTAAAATTATTACGAACTTGTCAGCATTTAAACCTGGAATCTTCTGATCTGTAGTCAGACGCATTATCCATTGTGTCCTGTCCGTATGCCGCGACTGTATACAGACAGTGCTAAATTCCGTTGACATGGGCAGGTAATTTTTTCGATAATTGCACGAAATGGCCCAAACCCCCTTATTTTGGGCTTTTTCTTCGACTCGGCGTTGTTCGTTACGAATCAGATACAGATAAGCACAATCTAGGGACTCACACCTTTCAGGGAAAAAAGAATTTTTCAGTTCGGTGCATCCGTTCGAAAGTTTTATTGGTATATATACACATTCTCAGCAATTACTGCCATCGAGTTGTTTTCGTATCACGACGTTTTTGGCCAAGTAAACCTCTGGCCGGTCTTTTATAAGACCAAAAAATTCAACCTTGATCACCCTTCGGGACCTGTGGCGCAGTGGATAGAGGCGTTGAATCTCTACGGTTACAGGTGAAGATAACGGTTTCAGTCCTACCCAAAGCCGACCAGAGCTGAGTTAGAAGATTCGGAGTTCCTATCCCGTCGTGGTTACCACCTGACCAAGGCCAGAGGAATAGTTTGCCGAAACGTCGTGAAACAACAAGTAAAAAAACGATGAGGATAATAGTCTGCAATAAATAAATTAATAGTCTGATTACCTTTAACTCTTAATAAACATCATCATCAACATCATCACCGTCATCATTATTATCATCATAATTATCATCATCATGCCAATACTGGATCCTTCGTTAGGCATCAAAATTATAGTCCATCAAATCTTGGTCAGTGCAAAATGGTTCATCACTGAAATCACTAATGATGTGTTCTGTGTGCTGCGAGAAATTTGCACAAGGACAGTTGCTTGTTGTTTCTGGTCCCTTTCTTTGGAGGTTGCTGGGTGTCATTTCAACTTTCGCTCTTCTTCGGTTTAGGGTCACCGAATTTTTCCATGTGGATGACGTCATCTGGTTTCTTGATAGCTTCGTCCAAATCGTCATTCGAATCATTCCAGCTGCCGATTCATTAGTTCTGTGATTGTGCAGTAAGATGACACAAATAATCAAAAAATAAAAAAAAAATAAAAATCTTAAAATGATAATCACTGACTTCAAAGCACAGATGTATTTACAGAAGAAAACGAAGAAAATGAAAAAAAAGAAACAGTTAAAGACTATATGGATTTTTTATGTGTGTGTGCGCGCGCGCGTGCGTGTGTGTGTGTGTGTGTGTGTGGCTTTCTGAATTCCCTTTCTATTCGTAGTAATCTGTATTCAACCGCCTGAAAAGTAGATACGCTGTATTTTTTTCTGTGCGTCTTTGACGTTGTGAGAGTCATGTTTTTTTTTTCCAATGCTCCGAATAGAATATAACACAGACGAATTCTTCCCTTCTCTCCATCTGATCTTATTTTTCCCGTCCATCTGTAGCACTACGATAGAACAATTATTTTACTCGGGTAGATTATCTAGACGACAGTTCATCACGTGAACATCTGAAGTCTTGTTGTATTGAATTATATGACGTAGTTGATGTCGTTGTACATGTTACTCTCTCCTTCTTTTTCTATTTTTTTTTTCTTTTTTCTCTGTTGTGACTTTGAAAGATCGAAAATAATCAAAACAACCTGCTTGTATATTTACAAGAGTGTATTGAAGTGTAGGAATAGTATTAACGAAAATCTGCGTCCGATACTGTGACCATGGCTGCCACCAATGGCTGTTACAAGACATAGTTGTAACTCTATTCATAATCTCTGGAATTTGGAATCCCAAAATAGAGTAGATTAATGTCACACCATGACCCCCGCAATTTTTATACCTGCTCCAAGTGAAATCAATATCAGTTCCTCTTCGGGTTTACTCCTATGAAGTCTGTTTTTTTTTTGTTTGTTTGTTTTTTTTGTTTTTTTTTTTTGCTACCTTTTAATTTGTTCGCTTTTCGGAACTACAAAGGGTGTTCTAAAAGTAATGCCTCCTATTTTTATTTGGTCTCCTGGTTAATAATATTAAATATTCGTCCTAATTCCTTCCTACCAACTCCCGTCTTCAACTGTAATCTTTATCGACACTTTTCTCTCTCTCTCTCTCTCTCTCTCTCTCTCTCTCTCTCTCTCTCTCTCTCTCTCTTTCTTTCTCTCAGCTGTCCAAAAATGAAGACTGCCTGTGCTTTACTCTTCATTCTTTTTCATAGCAGTCATTATCCTCATAATGTCATATGCTATAAATAAGCCGTCTATAGACAAAAATTTTTCTTTTCTCTTTTCTTCCTTGATTCTTTTAACCAACAGGATAAACATAGACGCCGTCGCTTCTGTGTGTCACGTCTTGCATTACTTTAGCCAAATTACCTCCTGATGTCATCATTACAAATAGTGTAGCTGCGTGTAGGCCTCTTTATTCAGGTGCTCCTGCAGAGTGAAGGAGAGGCAATTTCCTCCTTGAGAGAATTACGCCAAGATTATTTTCGAGTGGTCTATCATCATCGTCATCGTTGTCAGGTAGTGTTTCATCGTTATCATCAGGGCTTTCCGATCTACTAGTGTGTTTCGCAGTCTTTGGCTATATGGCCCTGGTCACTGCATCTATAACAGATGATCCTTGTTCGAGGATTCGTTGTGGATGGAACTTTGACCTCACTTCGGAGTGGCTGCGTAGCTGCAACAGTATCGTCAAGCGCATCTCGTGTGAGTATCCTAGTTCGTGCCAGCAAATCATCCATAGTCGAGACATCAATGTTCGATGTCTCTTGCAACTCCATTGAAATGTCGTTGGGGAACCCCATCACAAATGTTAGCTTCATTGAAATCTTGGGCCCTTTCCCCGTGAATCCAGCTATTCTTGTAAGTTGTATTTTGTCCCCGCATTTTCCAGCTCACTTGACTTGTTTAAACTTTGAATACACAGTGAATTTCTCGTCTGTGAAAACCTCTTGTAACCGGATTTCAACCAAGTCGATATTCATCTGATGAACTTCATCCATTGAGTTGCGTTTTTCTTCATTGCCCTTACGGGACAACAACACTGGCGACGAGGAAAATTATGAATCTCGAAACTCTGTACCCCATAACAAATAAATCCGTAATAGAAAGAAAATTACGCTCGTACAAAACTTATGTTTCTAATCAATGGAAAAGAATGTTGGGTTATTTGTTGAACGATTTGAATTTCCAAACATTGATTTGAAAACTGTTTTGTCTTACTCAGAAAGCGATTCAGTTCAATCCTTTTCGTGGCGTTGGGAAGTTTTTGATTTATTTAGCTTTTTTGTTTTGTTTTGTTATGTTTGTCGCAGAATTTAAAATTCAGTTTGATATCAACATCTCGCTCTATTTTTATAAATATCTAGAGCATATCAGCAAAACCTTTTACTTCCAAAAAATCAAATCCTAATCAGAGAATCTTGTGTCCAATATTGTAGGATATAGGTTTGAATCCTCGTCGCCAGTGTTGTGACCTTAATAAGTAGATAATACCTAAAACAGTATAGTGACATATATACAAGGGTAAGTTCAGAAATAGTATTTAAAATAGTTTGTGCCGATACTGTGGCCATGACTGTAACCAATGAACTCTCACAACAATTCATTGCGTCTGGATGAGTTCATCTAGTTTTTGAAATAAAGTAGATAAACATCATGGCATAATATTCTCTTTCTTTCTATCTTTTTTCTTTCTATTTTTCTTTTTCCCTTTTTTCTTTTTCACTTCTTTTTTCTTCATTCTATCTTCAGTTTATCTTTCTCTTTTTTTCTGGTTTTGTTTCTTTTTCATCTTTCTTTTCTCTTTTTCATTCTTTTTGGTCCCCGAGAAAAGGAGGGTAGACCTGTAAATTCACTCGTCCGTTCCTCCGTTCGTCTGTCCGCTCTTTTCTCAATAACTACGCCTTCGAATTTTTTTTTTAATTTTTTGCACAAACATTAAACATGATGTGAGTAAAAAAGTAACAGTTGCCTCTCCGAAGCGTGCCTTTCGGGTTAAAATGGTTAAAATTGACACTTTTGAACTTATTAAAAAAAATTGATGACTTGGATTTTTATAAAACTTGTTGTCACTCAGCTTCCAGGAAACACCACAGGCTGTATTCAATGAGATATTTGATAACCTGTGTGAAAGCTCCTTGCGAGCCCATAATAATGATGTCGGCTGTTGAAAGTCTATTCTTTAAGCAGTATATCCCCGATTGAAGATAGCTTTTTATAATTGACGGGGCAGGAGAGAAGGTAAAAGTGTTTCGTCGTAGGCACCTGAAAGCTCTCTGACTGCAAATCCCTTAAGGTCCAATTGAAATTTCTACACTGATGAGCCTGGTTGATCACCGTGCGATTAAACAACATCACTAGGTCTGATCTTCACAAGAGCAAAGCAATGCTTATGATAACTACATTTCAGTCTGCATAACAAAAATTTATATGAACTCATTTGCGACTAGTAAATCGGTCTACAATTGACCTCATTTTCAAAAGCAAAAAAAAGATATCAATACATCCGAGTGTGAGACCACGCCGCCCCTAACATTGTGTGCCATGGCCTTCTCCTCCGCCTTCTTTTCTGTCAGTATCGTCATCTCTCACATTGGCAGCTGCCGAGGAGGGGTACGCACAATTATACAAGTATAAAAAATAAAATACAGCAACACACAAAAAACACAAACCGACATGAATGCCTACTGGAGAGAACTTGAATGTCTACTAAACACTACCCTCGAGTGTCTAAGGTATCTCTGTATAGGGGGTTGTCAGAACATCCTGGCATGAGGATACTTATCTCTAGAAGTAAACCCTGAGCAAATATTCAAAATCACATAGTATTCGCAGCCCAAATAAGATCCCCATTTCTATGGCTAACCCACATTAGCTTTTACAAGGACTGGTGCACCTTCTCCAATTGATATTATTCCAAGTAACAGCACAAAGCTGGATACTCCATCAGACTAAATAAATTCTTGTCCTGGACCAAAACCAAAGATATACTACAAGATATGAAAATTGTTAATTGAGAAGAGGAAAATTATGTTCTCAATTTCTTTACTAACTCAGTGTTTGAGAAATGAACAACTTTAATGGAATATTCGAATATCTATGTATTACATATAGAGTTCAAATGTTAGCCCCTGGTAGTGGGCCACTTGATTTCTGAGAACTTCGACTGAAGTAAAATAAAACAAATATCAGTTGCACTGTGTGTGTGTGTGTGTGTGTGTGTGTGTGTGTGTGTGTGTGTGTGTGTGTGTGTGTGTGTGTGTGTGTGTGTGTGTGACACGCTATGATCCACGTCTATGTTCTTCCGAGGCTGTGTTTGCCAGTTGGTCAGTTTATCTCGGTCTCCTAAAATTCTCTCGATCTGACCCAAATCGCGACCTGCCCTCAACTGTGTCAAACTCAAAAAACTGTCCTCCACTGTAACTGTCGCCAACCGTCGCGAAACGAAGACTGTCCGTAAAGTTTCCATAACTGTTGTAAACTGTCGCAAAACTCTTCATTCCTCTTAAAACTGTGTCAACTAATTCTAAATATATCAACTCCTATTGTTCGCTCCTTTGTTCCAAATCACTGCAAAACCATGATTAAAATTCCTATTCAGCTTCCTTTGTTTACCTTGGTAAACAACTATATTTCCATTGTTCTACTGATAAACTCATTTCCTCTTTTTTTTTTTTTTTGTTTACTTCCAAACACTTGAGAGTAACATCGATAGTAACGCACAAAAAGAAAAGTACAATCGAATCGATTTCAGGCAATACGTGTTTACAATGTTTGTAGTTTGCCATCAATAAAAACATTCAATAGGCGTCTATTTTTCACCGCATCAATATTTACTAACGTGTATTGATAAAGGTACTCGATACGTAGAAGCGTTCTTACTGGCATAGATAACAGGACAATCTCTTTCTGTCGTCTTCGTAAACACGTCGATATAAAAATTTAGAATCCCTTACATTGCTTCAAGTTCAAATTCATTTTAGTGCTATTTAAAATAATTGGGACTCACAGACAACTACTTCATATCACCCACAAACAAATGGGTTAAACGAACAGAGCATGCGCATCATACGATTAAGGGGTCTTCTGATTGTACTCTATAGCATTTGGCGTACACCTAATGAATAAAGTTATTTAAGTTTGTGGTAGATTAAAAATGAATGTGCAAGACGAAAGTATGTAAAAAAAAACACTAGCTTGTATGCGCTGTCCTCTTTCTTCGTTCGTTTTGCTTGCTTTTCTTTTCCTTCTATTTTGTTCTCTTATTTCTGTTGTATTATGGTGTACCAAATTGAACAAGTTCTATTGTGGGGTTTGTATATAACGTGTATACACGTGCAGCCATGCACATCTAGTCTATGTAATATACGTGTATATGAAACCGATGCTCGTGTCATCTGGTTGTAATATTAGGTTGGTGCATCGTTTTTTTTACGTATATATATAGCTGATAAAAATATTATTTTTGCACCAACCTAATAAATGTTCGCTGTGGATGTTTGTGCGCTTGTTTACACATATTCAGACAGAAATGTTCGCGTAACATGGACAAGGTAACAATTCAAAAAAAATAAAACATAAACACACAATGGCTGTTTGATAACGGACTACTAACCTTAAGTTGTAATTCCCTTTCATCTCAACTGCAAGAGAACATTTCACTGTGAATAAGTAACAACAGGACTTCTCTTTCGGTTTTCCTCGTTTATTCTCATTCTTTTATTCTCATTCGTTTATTCTCATTCGTTTATTCCCATTCTCACAGTTAGGTGTTTCTCTCTCGATTTACAACGTTTCATATTTATAGTCTTTACATTGTTTCTTACTTAACCTAATCGAACGAATGCTTCCACGACTGACAAAGTCAACCTGCTCCTTTGGACGACATCCACGTTCTCTATCTCTCTCTTTCTCTCTCTGTCTCTCTCTCTTTCTTTCTTTCTCTATCTCTCTCTCTCTATCTCTCCCTTACTTGTATCTCTAGTCTATATATCAAAACCTATTCTTTTGTTTTTACCAGGTCAATTCTATTGTTGATTGTTCATAACATTGAATTCCTACATCTATTTTTACATAAATATCTTTTATTGTTTATAAATCTAAATCTAAGTTAAAATTCCTCCGTTAGATTTTAACCTAAATATTTTAGCTAAACATTCCTTTCTTTCAAAACATTCTCTCTGCATACCTTTTTCTACATAATAGTTAACAAAATAATAATAATGTTCGTTATCTAACGTTTAAATTTTTTAATAATAATAGTCAATTTTCCTAAATCGGCTATCAGCAACGCAATCCGGCGTCGCCCGGCATGATCTAACATTTCTTCCGTACTGGTGGAATAGGGATTCACTACATGTAATTGCTTTCAACTATGCTCGTATTGGTGCAATAGTTTTCTTTGAAAGAAAATACATTATTTGTCATGGACATATTAGCATATTTTCGGCTAATGAAAATGATTCCCGCTCTTTTAAAACAATAAAGTTAACTATCATTATAAAATTGAAAGATGTAATAAAAACACAGAATCAAAGTTCTGGGTGGGGAAATGACGTCTTTCGACTAGCTCTTTGTAGCGCTTACCGCAACAAAAACAACAACAACAACACCCAGGTTCCAATCAAGTAACACGGTGTGAAGTTTGAAGAAGGGCGCTGTAGAGTTCTCAAAGCTGAAGGAGACAATTCTAGTACAAAATATCAATGAGCGAAATATGTTACCTCTTGGTTATCTTCCCACGAGGTTTAAGCATCCCATATCCACCACGATCTGAACTTGCACGTTTCCACTGACTATTTCTTCAAATACATCTATCTATATCATATGATTAGATTCAGCCAATCCACTATTTAATTTCATATTGTGGGGACCAATGAAATTAGGGTTACGTCTTACTAATCCCGCCTAAATAACTTCTTTTTTTTACCGAAACCGTGTAAACTGTACAAGGCATAATCACGTTGAAACACAGATTCTCGTTAGATCACCGAAGTTAAGCAACGTTGAGCCTGGTCAATACCAGATGGGTGACCATTTGGGAATATCAGGCCTTAAATTCCGTCGATACATCCCGGCAAGAGCTGCAAAAACTTTCAGAGGAAGCCGGTTTACCTCGCACTCGCTGTTCGACTTCAGTGGGTAAGTAACCTTTTGTTCTTGTCAATCATATATGACCACGTCTTATATGATTATAAGGAAAATCATTTAAGACCACGTGCTGTCCTACTTAGCAATTCAACCAACGCCGACACAAACGTTATTTTCGTTATGTTTTTCATCTTCTCATTCACATTGGCGAGTGCCGAGGAGGGACGTACGGGTTCACAAGTATAAAAAAAAAAAAAACTAGACACAAACTCACACACATTTTGCAAATATCAGTTGCACTCTAGGTGTACGTGAGAGAGAGAGAGAGAGAGAGAGAGAGAGAGAAAGAGAGAGAGAGATACCATCGAACCCTTTATATGCTAAGGTCCACAACTACGTTCTGTCGAGGTACTCTCACGGGTCCTTCAGATTGTGGCCCAATTTGAATAAATACCGTCGCCTTCTTTTTTGGAGGTGTTATTGTCTTGCAGCTTAAGGAGAGTGTCGTACTACGTCCCTGCGTCGATATTTGAGACACTTTGATTTAATGCAAAGCTGGGAAAATACCGTGGTGTTCTCTGGAGCCTGAGTTAGAATTGCAGTGCTCTCTACCTCTCTCAATAACAAAAGTGGATGTCTTCAGTTATCACCGTGGTACTATGGTCGACCTGCGGCCGTTAAGGGGGGGGGGGGTAGGAAAATAATTAAAGTAGGAAGTAGATTTATCGATATACAGTGGACAGGAATTTGTTCTTAACATAGACAAATAGAGGTAAGGCTAAATTTAAATTCAGATGTGACGAATGCTGCTAGCAATATGACTGATAGAGATAATGAGTTTTATGACACTAGAGAGTGTCATCGAGTGTGGCAGCCGATGAGCTTTGACAACAATAGAAATGATTTACGGACGACAAGGGTCAGTTTACGATTGACCGTCGACAGTGTGTCAGATATTTTACGACAAAAAGAGTTGAGAATTGAGTTGGACGTTTGAGCAGTTGGACTTTGACGACAGTTGGAGACAGCTCGTGGCTTGGGCCAAGTCGGAAAGGCTTTTGGAGATCGAGATGAATTGAAGGCAACAGGCGGGCTGTCAATTGGGGTAGCACGTGGTGTCACATAAATGAATTCGACCTGACAAAATCGAAAACAAAAAATGTTAGTGTCGAGTGCCAGTTTCGATCATTATAACCGTAGAGAAAAATATTGATAGCAGAAAATTTTTTTTTAAAAAAAGAGAGAGAGATACCACAGACTTCTGTATAAAAGAAGTGGAATACCTAAAAACAGAAAGAAAGATCTAACACAAGAGACTACAAGCAAACGATAAAAGGGAAAGAAAAATATAAACTAAAAAATATTTCAAGTGATGTCATGGAGAGAAAATATAAATAGAAAATAAGACCCTTCGTAACCTTGCATAAAAAAGTGGAAAAAAGCGATCAAATGAAAAAGAAAGTCAAAAGAAGAAAGAAAAAGAAGAAAGAAAAAGAAGAAAGAAAAAGAAGAAAGAACAAGAAGAAAGAAAAAGAAGAAAGAAAAACGCGAACAGAAAAAAAGTGCTGAGTGGAGGACTTTTTTTTTTCTTTTTTTAAAACTTTCCACAGAAAAATATCGGCTGGGTTGAAACAATTTTTTTTTTTTTAAATATTTTGATTAAATATTTTTCTTGTTTTATATCGAAACTATTATCCACCATCTTATGTAACTTTAGAACGCCATTTTATACACATTCAATCGTTATAATGAAATACTACATTAGGAGAAACATCATCACGATCACCTACATCTTTAGAGGAAGTAGTGGGAGTGGGTCATAGAAATCTAAATAGACAAAAAATAATTTGATATTTTTTTAAATGTCATTAAAGTTTTTTGACAATTTTTCTTTTCTGAATGTTTCAAATTGATGCTAGGTTAAAGAAAAAAGAAGAAGAAAAAAAGGTCAATGAAATTAAATTCGTTTACTTGGAGTTTTATGGAAAATACATTAAATGAAGACCGACAGAAGTAATGCCGTTTTGTACATGTTATCTTTGTGATTTTTTCTTTCATTATGGGATTATTTTTGTCTCGATTGGAACGGCTTCCCAACAAGCGGAGATGAGAGCCGAGACCTGACGCTACATATCGGCGCGGAGACTACCAAGGCGTCAGGCATTGGAGGAGGAGGAGGACTGTGGTGTTTTATCATAGAACGGAAGACAGAGAAAAACCTCTTTACTAGGCTTTACCGAACTAATTTCACAGCAAATAGTAAACGTAAGAGCAAATAGTACAGAGCAGGTAGCAGCAGTAAACGCAAAAGCTGTTAGTAACGAAATGTTGAAGAAGGAAAAAACTCAGCCCTTTTAAAAAGGAAAAGGAACGTGTGCAAAATCACGTGCCATAGGAACTTTTACTTTAACGGAAATATAACAAGGACTCTAGAAGTAGAACAGTTCGCCATTTCGTTGCTTTCCGTAGTTGTGACGAACTCGTTCGTGACCTCTTCGCTTCCTGGTTAAAAAGATCTGCTAGGAGCATGGCAGCTTTTCTGAGAGATTGTAATTAAACAGTAGTACAAACCTAGCCGTGTACAACGTGTCGTCCGTTTCAGAAAAGGGATAAAGAAAACTGGCCGCTCTTGCTATTTATGGACTGGTGATCTCATGGCGTAACGAGAGTTGGGGGGAAATATGCAAATGAGATGCAGTCGGTTTTTCAAATAAAAAAAAACTCTGTGTCAGAGAGAGAGAGAGAGGAGGGGTCTATTTGGCAGAAGTAAGTTCTGGCAGATGTGCGCTGAGGTTTGATACCGAAAATTGCGAGAACATAACTGTTGGGAATTCTTTCTTTGGACTTTACTTTCTAATAATATTTAACTGCAAAGATATCGGCGATTTGAGGAATCTCCTGAGATCTTCGTCTGTTTTGGGAACGAAGATTTGTTTTGCACTACGTGCTGGAGGATGGGGGTGGTAGGTAGAAAAGAATGTAAATCATGGTGATTTGACAGGGCTCACGATTTTGACGGAGAACGGGACATGAGTTCTTGTAGGATGCGGGAAAAGAAGCATCCGGGAATTCGGATATTAGATAGGGGTGTGACAGTCGAACCCTGTGGATGGGGATTGTGTCCTCTACCTGGCTAGTAGCAGATAGAGAATGACTGAGTACAATGTCTTTGGAGATAAGAATTGGGGATGTATGGCATGCAACGGGAACGTAGAAAAATACGTAGCATGCTGAATGAAAGTTTGACTTCTGGAAAATCTACAGCAGTGTAGTAAATAATGGGCAATCAACAATTCCCCTACTAACCAACAATCACGAGGTTGTTTGCTCAGCAACCGACAAGGCTAATATGCTTGCCAGCCAGTTTGAATCGAACTCTACACTGGACCCTTCCAACCACCCCCTGCCTGACTTTCCTTTGCGGACAGACGCCACACTAGACGATCTAAAAATCACCCCTGCTCAGGTACACGCTATCATAAAAAGCCTTGACACTTCCAAAGCATGTGGACCTGATCTCATCCCAGCTGTGCTATTAAAAAGTGCTCAGCCGAAGTAGCTCCAGTTCTCTCCAAACTCTACAACAAATGCCTTAATGAATCATGCTTTCCGGGCTGTTGGAAAACTGCTTCTGTGGTACCAGTATTCAAGAATTCTGGCGAAAGAACTGATCCATCAAATTATCGCCCCATTAGCCTCCTCCACTTTTCGCCAAAATATTTGAGACCATAATTAACCATGCTCTAGTCCGGCACCTTACAGATGCTAAACTTCTGACTGACAAACAATATGGATTTAGACAAGCCCGTTCCATAGCTGACATCCTCACTGTAATCTCTGAACGTATATACCATTCACTGGACAAAGCGGGGGAGGGCAGAGCGATAGCTCTAGATATATCTAAGGCTTTTGACAGGGTATGGCACAAGGGTCTCCTCAGGAAAATTAAATCATACGGTATCACTGGTAGAATACTTAACATAATTAAATCCTTCTTAGGTAAGAGAAAAATCCAGGTTGTCCTCGACGGTCGTACATCTAAACAGTGTGATATAAATGCGGGAGTGCCTCAGGGGTCTATCCTTGGACCTCTATTGTTCCCAATATTTATTAATGACCTCCCCGACAAAACTGCCTCTGAGATGGGTATATATGCTGATAACACCAGACTCTATAACAAGCATGACAGGAAAACAAATGAACACATATCTAAAGAAATGGCAAAAACACTAGAGGATGACCTCCAATCTTTAGTGGAATGGGGACATAAATGGGTGATCACATCCAATGCTGCCAAGACTAAACTGGTTTCCTTCAATAATTACAAGAAACCTTCTCTGCCACCAATAGCAATGGCCAGTGACTCCCTGTCTGAGAGTACATCTTTCAAACTGCTTGGCCTAACGTTCAATAGAGACATGAGTTGGAACAATTATATTGAAAACATTGCCAGGGCCGCTGCGAAAAAGTTAGGCTCTCTCTACCGTGCTAGAAAACTACTGACACCTGAAAGTATCCTGTACCTCTATAAGGCCACCATTCGCCCATGTATGGAGTATTGTTGTCACATTTGGGCTGGTGCATCTGCTGCTAGTCTCTCGCTCCTAGAACAAGGTTCAAAAGAGAGTTGCCAATCTGATAGGCCCTGAACTGGCATCTAAGCTTCAGCCTCTGTCCCATCGACGAAACGTTGCATCCCTCTGCCTGTTCTACAAGTATTTTAATGGCGAATGCTCTGACGAACTGCAGACACATGTGGCCCCACGACGTAGACACCCTCGACAAACCCGACAGGCAGCTAAATCCCACCCCCACACAGTAGAGATCCCTAGATGTAAAAGATCTTTCTACTCCAGTAGTTTCTTCCCCAGAACTGCTAGACTCTGGAATTCCATTCCAGGTCCCTGCTTCCCTAACTGTACTGACATGCAGAAGTTCAAGTGTAACGTGAACCGGCATCTTGCTGCCCAAATCCCAACATAGTGCTCCAGTAGTTGCTGCCCCTGATAGTAGCCTCCTACACCAAAGTGACAATGTGCCTTGTTTGGGGTGAAAATGTAATAAAAAAAAAAAGTTTAATGTTTGGAGACTAGTGTGTTAGGTGACTGGTGTGGAATAAGGTTGACTCGATTGGTGATTGTGCTGGGGTAAATCAGGAAATTTAGGATTTTAATGTTGTTTCAGTAGAACCCCGGATACGGCATTAAAAATTAGTACCAAAATACAGTACAGTATATAATACACATGTATATAATCAAATAACATTATAAATAACACCGGAAGGCGAGGAAAATACCGTAGCCAGGGTCCGGTAAAACATCGTATTTCACATTGTAACCTTAAAAATCGTATCCTAGGGCCACCAATCCCGGGGTTCTACTGTACTTATTATTATTATTATTATTATTATTATTATTATTATTATTATTATTATTATTGTCATCGTCGTCGTCGTCACCACCACCACCATATTATTATTATTATTATTATTATTATTATTATTATTATTATTATTATTATTATTATTAATAATAATAATAATAATAATAATAATAATAATAATAAAAAGAGACTTGTTTGATTAAAAGCAAATTTTTTTTGTTGTAAAAAGATTGCTTAAATATTTCATTTTTATAAAGTTGTTGCTGTGAAGACTACTTCATTTTTTTTCTATGCAAAATTGTACGAGGACTTTTTATCGATTGTCACAAAAAAAAACTTGAGAAAGACAATCGGAAAGCAAAAGGATGTATAATTGTTAAGTCTTGTGGTTATATTTTTAAGGGTGTGGGTTTTATTGTATTGGTTTATATGGTCCTTTTAGTTTGTTGTTAAAAGACATAAACAATAGAGGTGTTATATTTTTTGTGTAAATGGTATTTGATGAGATAGTTGATAGTTGATGAGAACTTTTTTGTTGTTGTTAAAAAATGGCTGAATGCCTGAGAGGTTTGAGGGTATGAATGAGGTCCCTTGAATAGGAGGTGAAAAAAATCTTCTGATATTTTAAGGTGGAGAGGAGAAAAGAAAAATGGCTGATGTCCACGTATAGGGGTTGGGCAAAATAAAAGAAACACCTTAAAAATGAACAAAATTTATTTTAATATGGTATAGGTCCACATTGTGCGGCAATTACAGCCTGAATTAACCGAGGTGTTGATTCATACAAATTGTGACTTGTTTCCAAAGGGATTTCATCCCATTCTTCGGCTAAAACATCGTCCAGTTCTTTTAGAGAAGATGGCGGCGGAAATCGATTTCTTACTCCAAAATCTCCAAAATCGACCATAAATGTTCAATAATGTTGAGATCTGGGGATTGTGGTGGCCAAATCTGATGCTCAACTTTATTGGAATGCTTTTCGTGTCAATCTTTAATAATTCTAGCTGTATGGATTGGGGCATTATCATCTGGAAATATGGCGTTCCCTTCCGGAAACAGTTATTGAACCATAGGATGGACAAAATTCCTAAATAGTCTCGACTGTTAATTCTTCCATGAAGAGTAATTATTGGTCCAACGGATTTCCAAGAAATACCATACCAAATCATACTAGAACCCCCTCCATGCTTTACGGTTGGAAGAAGGTACTTTGGATAAAATGCTTCTTTCGGCTGTCTCCAAACGTAGACTCGGTCGGTGGTCGGAAATAAGGAAAACGATGATTCGTCAGAGAAGATTACATTTTTCCACCGCTCGATGGACCAATTTTGGAGGTTTTTACACCACTCTAATCACTTTGAAACATTTGTCTTTAAGAGCAGAGGTGTTCTAATTGCAGCTCTCCGTAAAATCCAAATTTGTGCGGCTCTCCACGAACAGTTTTATGGAAACTGGGTCCTGTAAATGTTTATTGAGCTCTACAGTGATTTTAGGAGCCGTGGTCTTGCGATCTTCTCTAACAATCCGCTTCAGAGTCCGACTGGCTCTTTTAGACAGCATCATCTTTCGATCAGACTTGTGTTTTTCTGAGAACGTTTTTCCTTCTCTTTTAAAAGTAGTCATTACTTTTGAGACAGTGCTTCTTGAAACGCTAAATATTCATGCAGTTTCTGTTACACTAGCACCTACTGTACGAGCTCCAACAATGTAGCCTCTTTGGAAGTCCGTAAGGTTTGCCATTTTTTATAGGAAAAGCTTTTGATATCTTTAAATATCTATAAAAAGAAATTTATTTTAATTAAACATGTCATATGAAATAATTAATAAACAAAAAAGTATCAAAATATGTCAAGATTTGATTGTTTAAAACACGTTCAAAGATTGGTGCAAAAAATGTTAGATGTTTCTCTTATTTTGTCCAACGCCTTTATATTAGAATGTGTTTGAAAGTCCTTCTTTTAAGGGTGGTTAAAATTTATCATGTTATGTTTATTTCATCTACCTCTATGGAGAGACAACAATGATTTTCCTTCTCTGGTATGAGAAACATGTACTAGTCGGCAGAAGTCTGCCGGAAAAAGAATTGATTTGCTGTTTTATAGAGTATACTCTTTTGATGACGAAAGAATTAGATGCACATTTGTGATTCCGGTTTGGAAAATATTCGGCCGAGTTTTGCTTTGTCGTTCTTGTTTCGGTGGACTGTCATATCTCTGTTGTTTCATAATCTCCATATATAATTTTTTGATTGCAGAAATTCCCCTCTGGACCAAGTTATTGTCGGTTTGCAATAACAGATGCCAGATACAAATTTATTATGTTTAAACTATTATCCAGCATCTTATGTAATTTTAGAATGCCGTTTTATACACATTTATTCGTTATAATAAAATCCTACATTACATCATAGGAGAAACATCATCACGATCGCCAACATTTCTATAGGAAGTAGTTACTACTTTTCCCTCTAAATCTAAAGTCCTCATACTGCCACCAGTCAACACCGGGAACTAATAAATACATGATACATATACCGCCTTGTCCACCTTCGTAACTGGATCATAAACTTATACACAAACCATTACCTTTCCTTTTCCAGTTAAAAAATAATAATTTCTCCCTAGCATTTCCGGCAATTCTCATTGGCTGCGAGTTAAAACTTTGCTTAATCGGGAATACACATCTTAAATAAACGAAGACGCTGGAACTTAACAAACATGGCTGCTCTCTCTCTCTCTCTCTCTCTCTCTCTCTCTCTCTCTTACTCTCTCTCTCTCTCCAACCTACAATCATTTTAACTTAAAACAAACCAATTGTTTTCCCCGTACTTCCTAAATATAATACTTTGTTTATTATATTAATGTTTATTATATTTCTTTTCCTGCAGAAACAAAAAAAAGCATGTAAAAACTTGGAGGATTTACAGACCAGCGAGCAAGAGACTATGGAAGCAAATATACGCGGATATATATATATATATATATATATATATATATATATATATATATATATATATATATATATATATATATTGCGAGAGGGGGAGAGAGGTTTGCGACGTCTCATCGTAACCGTGTTAAACTTTTGAACTCATTTTATTTAGTTAAGCAAGTTACACGTAGATATACATATATAGAGAGAGAATGGGCGACAGAAAGAGATAGAGAGATAAAGAGAAACTTAGAGGGAGAGAGAAAGAGAGATAGTAGCGTCGACATCGTAGCTATGCTTAACTTTTGAACTCATTTTATTTGGTTAAGCAAGTTACAAGGAGATAGACAAATAGAGAGAGAGGGGGAGGAACAGAGAGAAATAGAGAGAGAGAGGAGTGCCGTCATCATCGTAGCTGTGCTAAACTTTTGAACTCATTTTATTTGGTTAAGCAATCATGCATGAAGATAGATACAGAGAAAGAAAAAACAGAGAGGGAGGGAAGGATAGACAGAGATAGAGAGAGGACGGAGGAGGGCCGTCGTCATCGTTGTAGCCGTGCTAAACTTTTGTACTCATTTTATTTGGGTCGCAAAGTCAATCACGCCTCCCGATACGTTTTAAAGGCGTTATTTCGAAGGCCAGTAACGTCATAACTTCACCAAGGCAACTAAAGTGTATCCTTTTTCGTCACTTCCTTTTTCTCTTAGCGTTACACGTTCGAGCCTAGTTATTCCGGGTAATTTTTTTGCGCTTGAAAGGGTACCCGAAGCTATTTTCATTTTTTTAGGAGGTTGCTTAATTTTTTTTAAAAAAACTTTCTGATGGCTCGCGCGGGTAATAACTAATATTAAATATTTTGTTTTTATTTTTAAACGCAAATATGTCACAAAGTAAAATACAATTGTAATTTGCTTTTATGTATATATATTGAAAAATATTGTGTGTACTTTAAATATTTATAACTAATGTTAAATGTTTTGTTTTAGTTTTGGTTTTTAAATAGGTCACAACGCAAAATACAATTGTAATTTGCTTTTATGTGTATATATTGAAAAATATTGTGTGTACTTTAAATACTTTAAAATAAATTTAAATTCAAATAAGTCACAAACGTAATTAACTTGCTGTAAACAATAGTCCTTTTAAAAATAAATAAAAATTTTGTTTCTGTCGTCTAAAATTAAAATTTAGAAAGGTTTACATTGTTTTCAATTGTAAACTGTTCTATTTATATTGTTTATAATATAAAGAAAATTCTGTATATATTGTTTACAATAAATCAAGATTGTTTATTATTCCAAGAAAACGTTCAGTTTATAGTGCTTCCTTTTTTCTTTTTTTTTAATACTGTTTACATGTTTACATGGTAACGTACAGGTGACTTCAGGAATTTAGTTCATTCTAAGTTATAGAGGGTTTGAGAGTATTTTGTCATCTACATTCTCTTGCCAACATACCATACCCTGAATCATACTCTGCCCGCCAGATTAGTATGCACGGGTTGATCGACGTTGCAACCACAAATTTTTGTTGTTCGTTCATAGTATTTGCGCGTGGGAATCCTGACAATGATTATCAAAGTAACATTTCGGGAAAATTTCTTGACAACCACACCTCTACTCACAAAATGGGGGGTCTAATCCGAAAACTGTTCTTAACATAGGGAGGTTAGGGGTGTCTATTCCGAAAGTCGTTCTTAACATGAAGAAGTTTGCGGTTTAGCTACAATAACAATAACAATAACAATAACCACAACAACAACAACAACAACGACAACAGTCGTACTTTAATTTTTTACGCGGGGGATGGGGGTATGCTACCACCGAGCAACGGCGGTTAACTGGTCCTGCTAGTTATGTAATATAAATGTATGAAATATGTATAATTAATGTAAATATAGCTGTATGACTATTGCTTTTATAATTTATGCAATAAATGGCAAGTTTGGTATAAGAGATATATAATACTATGGTCGACCTGCGGCAGTTAAGGAAGGAAGTAGGAAAACAAATAAAGTAGGAAATAGATTCATCAATATACAATGGACAGGGATTTGTTCTTAACATAGAGAAAGAGGTAAGGCTAGATTTAAATTCGGATGTGACGTATGGTGCTAACAAAAGAACTAAACAATAGATAGAAATATTTAGTTTTATGACGCTAGGGAGTGTCATCGAATGCGAGAGCCGATGAGTTTTTAACAACAATAGAAATGATTATAACAACAACAGAAACAGCTTACGATCGACCGACAACAGTGTGAGTCATACTTTTTACGACAATGAGAGTTGAGAACTGAGTTGGACGCTTGAGTAGTTGTCTTTGACGACAGTTGGAGACAGATTGTGGCTTGGGCCAAGTCGGGAAGGCTTTGGGAGATCAAGATGAATTGAGGTCAACAGACGAACTCAGCATTGGCAGGACGTATATGTGAACCTTAGCATGTACGTCATACACGCCCAGAGTCCAACCGACAAGTATGTGAAGCATCGAAATTGTGTTTTCCTTTTTTCCAGTGTTCATTTTATTTTTATACTTGTGAACCCGTTTGCTCCGCTCGATAGCCATCAGTGTGAGAGACTATGACATGGTCATAAGAAAAGACAATGGAGAACAAAGCTACGACATGCAATGTTTGGGGTCATCGACTGTCGAGCGGGGTAGCACATGGTGTCACATATGTAATAGTCACTTACTATTGATTTCTGGATGGCATCAGGGTTACAGTGAATCATATCTGTATTAATACAAGCTGTTTCATCACTGCAATCACTGAAGATGTGTTCCATTGTTTACATGAGATTTCTACACGAGTAGTTGCTTATTGTTGCTGATCTTACTGTGTGGAGGTTGCTGGCTGTCCTTGCAACCTTCACTCTTATTCTGTTCAAGATTACCTAGTCCTTCCTTGGGAGATCCGTTCCCTGTGGAAGATGTTCTCCGGGTCATTGAATAGTTTCATTCAACAAGTAGTCATTCCGTTTTCTTTTAATGAAATGTGGGAAGAATTAATTAGAAAGATACAATCCATTATCTTATATGTAGAACAGATTGAGATTTTTCCCTATTTCTTTGATCGGTATAACCTTCTTTTCAAAACAATTATACAGATTTACTTCGTGAGAAATTTAGACCAATTCGTTCAACTTGTCATCTTTCTTCCGACATTCGTAACAAAGAAAATAAGTTTGCACCCATGAGGGAGGTATGAGACATATTCATCAGGTGCTATGATCGATTTTATGTCCCATATGAGAACTTCACATTTGACGATCAGTTATTCAGTTTTAAGTGTCGGCGCCTATTTTGGGTGTATATCCCCAATAAGCCAGCCAAGTATGAAATCAATTTTGTCTTAATTAATGACAGAAAATCTTAGGTAAGCAGTAGGTTGAGTTGGCCATTACTACACCAAAAAATTGACGAGGCTCTACTATAGTTCAAATGTAACCACGGACAACTCGTTCAGTTCTATTTACCTGATATATAACGGTTCTGAATAACCACCGAATGACCCTTGTTTACTTATCATTTGCTTCAATGTAGTCAAATCTGAGACAGCGAATGGGGAATTTGAATAACCACTCGATATAAAGAACATCCACTACCCAAGCTCCACATTTATCCAGTGATAATGTGTCCGTCATTTTTCTGACCACTGAGGACTACGATACTCAGCAGTGATCTTATTTCTTTTGGTTCAGTATGTTCATAAATTTTCGTCTGTCGTCTACACTTCGAGACAAGTACATCAATTTTCTGGTTAGTCCGCTAAACGAGAATGTTGACAATCCCATCATTGAGGAACGAATACTTCTACAGATGACACAGACTCCCTTGCCTCCCCTGAACTGGAGCCGGGGATTAAGTTCTGGATTATGATCCTACTTGGTAGCCTAACGCTTGCTGGGAACTGTAGCCTGCAACTACACCTGAAATGACTTTCACAGCTATGTGTGCTAGAAAAAACAGTTAACCATATTCCTCAATTTTCAGTGAATAATTTTCCTGTTTTTAAACAATAAGCTCAGTTATAGACTTGCTATTGTTTTCTTCTTTTGGCTTGAAATGACCTCTGTTTTCCAGTGGGGTTGACTTGAGAGACCAGGGCTCAACGGATTGCACACTATCAAAACATGGAGGAGTGGTCCGATTGGATCCTCTCATCAACCAGAATCCTTGTCGAAGAAGCAGCACAGTCCCTGCGACCAAACGAGACCCAGAGCGGACAAATCTGATGACGTCACTCGCTGGGCGCCGTTTGGAGAGAAAGGACAAGAGGAATAACCAGAAACGTCCTTTTGGCTTTTTGATTTTTACTCATTTAATCTCGAAGACTTGAACCCGTCAATCACTTCTTTTTAACAAAGGATCGTAAATGCGCATATTTACAATATTTCAAAAGGTTAAACATTGACTTTTTCGTTGTTTTTTTTTATTTTTTTATTTATTTATTTTTTTTTTTTTTGCTAGGGATATTTTGGAGTCAATTTAATTATCGATACCTGCAGTTTCATGGAAACTCCAGAAATCTACCTTACATTTTTTTATAAATGCGTCCCTTCAAGCTACGGAAACGCAAGAGACAAATTTCTTCCAAGCTAAGATTTCCAGTGGAAAACTCTAGATCAGTAGTTCTCAACCTGTAGGTCGCGAAATTTGGAGTCGCGAAACCAATGCTATGGGCTCGCCAATTGATTTTGAAGTGAATGTGAATATTATATTTAAAAAAAATAACATTGATAAACTGCAACTACAAGAATTTGGGGCAAAAAGTTCCCCAAAATTTCTAGTAATATCAGAAACCGCAATAAAAAAAAAATTAATTGTTGTTCCTAATAACTTACTTATTTAATGCAGCATTCGCCCAAGTTGACGTGTGTGATATCGACAACAGAACTCAGGATAAAATTGCTACAAAGCTGCAATATCAGTCGTCTCATTTATGTCAGTTCATGGACATACTTTACATAACGGGGGAAATTGTGTGTTCGAATAATCTTGAAGTTATTTGCAACAATAAATTGTTGTAGTAACTTTGAAATTTTTTATGAATAAATTTAAAATTAATCATGAATTTACGGAATGTAGTTCTTTCACGAATAAATAATCTATAATTCAATAATTGTAATATACGACAGCGTTTTTAAAATGAATAAATGTATATTTTAAGGAATGGGAGTCGCTTCCTAATTGTTTCTTCTAAAATGAGTCGCCATATTTGAAAAGTCGGGAAGAGCTGCTCTAGATATAACGAAACTGTTGTTTCTGTTTACGGTCATCTGTTTAAGGTCAATCCTTTTGTTATTGTTCGCTGTAAATATTATTCTAACATTATTTTGCTAGACTATATACCAAACTGTTATTGTTTTAAATATTTTCTTTTCGTCACAATCACCTTAATATAAATATTTTAACTACTGTTAAAATATTTAACCCATCGCAAATACACAATCTTTTATATATATATATATATATATATATATATATACATATATATATATATATATATATATATATAAGATTGTGTATATATATATATATATATATATATAAAAGATTATGTGTATATATATATATATATAAAAGATTGTGTATATATATATATATATATATATATACACACACACACACACACACACACACACACACACACGGCATAATCACGTTGACACACCGGTTCTCGTCAGACCACCGAAGTTAAGCAACGTTGAGCCTGGCTAATACCAGATGGGTGACCATTTGGGAATTCTAGGTGCTGTATGTGCTCTCCGCTTATCTCGGCATTGTTTCCAGTCGTCTTGTACCTCAACTTGCCACTGGTATGCAACAATGTTGACTCAGGAGAGGCGTGGTTAGAGGTTGCGCAAGTCTTGCCATACAAATTTCACGCGCACGCACCCTTACAGTGGGTATCCATAGTCTGTCAAGACTGATGGAAGCCTTCATATATATATATATATATATATATATATACTAGCATGGGTGCCCGACGTTGCCCAGGTGTTTGAAGGTGCATGCTGAGCAAAAAAACGATCAATTTTTTTAACTTTGACCCCTATTATGACCTCTTAACATTTATTGTTTTGGGCTCAAATCAAGTTATTAAGCTAGATCCATGTCCAATGAACCTATATCTAAAATTTTAAGTGTTAAGACCCCAAATTGTCGGAAAGTTTGGTAGAGTTGTCAAAGGTCAAATCGTTGAACTTTTACCCCTTAACAGCCAAATTTCTGGCCGAAAACCGATCACATAGATTTTCCCAAATCTCAGTACACTGTATATCAAATTTCGAGTCTGTAGACTAAAAATTGACAAAGTTATTGCGTAGGGAAACGTACACACACAGACTCGTTCACTTATATATATATATATATATATATATATATATATATATATATATATATATATATATATATATATATATATATATATAAGTGAAATTGTCTGTCTGTGTGTGTATCTGTGTGTGTACATTTCCGGAACAAACTACTCTGTCAATTTTCAGTCTACAGACTCGAGATTTGACATAAGGGGTACTGAAATTTGGAAAAATATTTTAATCGGTTTTCGGCCAGAAATTTGGCTGTCAAGTTCAATGATTTGACCTTTGAAAACTCTACCAAACTCTTCTGCCAGTTTGGGGTCTAGGTTACTTGGACATGAATCAAACTTTTTAATTTGATTTGAGCCTAAAACAATAAATATTTAGGGGTCAAAATTGAGGTAAAAGTTTTTTAAAAAATTACCTCAGTGGTCTCTACCAAATTACTCAGCCAATTTTCGCATAAGGTGTATTCAGACATAGAGCAAGCTTTTTAATAGATTTTTGGCCAAAAATTTGGCTGCCAAGGGGTCAAAATTCAAAAGATTTAATCTTTGCGGTCTCTAGCTAACTATTAAGCCAATTGTGTGTATAAACATCTAAAATTTTACATAAAGGGTATTCAGACATGGGAAATTTTAGCTGCCAAGGGGTTAAAGTTGAAAGAGTTGACCTTTACAAACTCCACCAAACTCCTCTGCCAATTGTGGGTCTAAGCACTTGAAATTTTAGATTAAAAGCTACATGGACATGAGTCAAACATATATATATATATATATATATATATATATATATATATATATATATGTATATATATATATATATATAAATTTATGAACAAGTACATAGGGCTGAACTGCTAGTAAATATAATCTATAAAGCTGAATGTGTGTGTGTATGTGTGTGTGTGTATGTGTGTGTGTGGTCACGAATAGGCTCCTATATGGTTGGCTATTTAAAAAAAAACTGATTACATATAATGATAGAAAATGTATCGAGACACAGGAATGGGTATGTTTGATCTGGCAGAACGGTGGTTCATTAAAATTGTGGGGTCTGGGTTCGCGCCTGGTCCACAAAGTATGGAAATAAAAAATTTAAAAATTTAAAACAAACGTTTACAAGTGTTTTTGATATAGATGTACATAAGAATACTTTGATAAGTATTTTTTTAACTTAAATAAGGATGGTATAATAAAATTGTGGGGTCTGCGTTCGCGCCTGGCCTCCATAGAATAGAAATAGGCACAAACTTTAATAAAGACTTTCCATATCTATCTGGGTAAGTATACTTTGATAATTATGTTTCAGTTTGAAGAAATATGTTATAATAAAATTATGGGGTGTTCATTCGCGCCTGACCTCCATAGAATGGAAATATGTCACAAAGTTATCAAGGTTTTTTTAATATAGATCCACAGAATATTGTGATAAGTGTTTCAGTGTGAACAGGTATGGTATAATAAATTATAGGGTTTATCTATTTTATTTTTACTTTCATCATATTTTGCTTTGGTTTTGATACCCCCAAATTCGAAGCTATCTCTTTACAACCCTTCCTTTTCATAACCTATCATACTTTCATAAATCCGATTCCATTTTCTGTAGGTTGTTTTTGAACCCAGTAAACGACGGGTACTTTTGCTAGTATATATATATATATATATATATATATATATATATATATATATATATATATATATATATATATATATATATATATATATATATATTCAAACATTCTTCTGCTTACGAAATATTTTATCTTTTAATAACATTGTTCACTAGTTCGATTGTCTATTGATATTTGAAGTTTCATAGAAACTTTAGAAATCTAGCCTGTAGACTTAAAATCACATCAAACATGGCCGCTCTCATCCGCAGGGCCCTAGTATGTAACAAATGTTTCTTCGTATGATCATATAAATGGAATTTTGATTGCGTAGACAAATGGTAACTTTTTAAGGATTCTAGGATAAATTTTGAGAGGAGAGGGTGGAGTACTGTATATATTACATACAGTGTTTTTCAGGGTCATATATAATTAAGTAAAAGTGTAATTATGTGTAACATCTTTATATTAAAAAATTTTTATCTCTCCCTCACTCTCTTCAGCCGTCTCGGTATCTTTTTCCATCTTCTTTTACCGTCCTTCCCGGTAACCCTTTCTTTATTCTTCACCCAACTCATTCCTCTCTCTCTCTCTCTCTCTCTCTCTCTCTCTCTCTCTCTCTCTCTCTCTCTCTCTCTCTCTCTCTCTCTCTTGTTTTAATGTAATTTACATAGGATACTGATGTTATTCCCTTTAAATGTAATATTGTAATCACATATTTACTGCTCCTGGCCAACGCCGAATAATAATACTTAGAGGAATTATGTTAATAATGAAAATAGTTCAAAGAGATAAAACATTATATCGTAATTCATATTTGTTGATTGCGTACAATGCCCTGTTGAACAAAAAATTATGCTTCCTCCACTCACCAAATATAGTACCGTGATATTAATAAAAATAATTTTATTGCTATCTGACAAGAATGAATAGAAAAAAACCATTGCAAAACTTATTGCAATGTACGGTCCTAATCAAGTTATGAAGAGAAATAATATTGATAATAACAATTTATTTGCTACCAGGGAGGATAATCTCATGAGCACAAAAAAGATTCTACATTTTAACTACCACCAAAAAGAGGAGATAATGTCTGTGATGCTGGTTTAGTGCCAACAAGACGGACACTGCACTAGTCTCCCTCCTCCCCCAAAAAATGAAGTTGATAGTATTTCCTGAGATGATGGTCTCCTAAGCATAGAAGAGAAAGAGATACGAGGAGACTTCAATAAGTTTCCAGTTTTTTTTTGGGGGGGGGGGTGTACAGGGATTTAAAATTGTCATAGACTTTTGAAAATTCTGTATGTTACTGTTACACATCTTATGAGATGATTGACCAATTTTAATGATTTCAAGTTCAAATGAACAACTGCAGCAGAAATTGGAATACACCCTAATTGTCACAGCTGGTGAATTTCAAAAAATGCAATATGGACGTCAGGGTACTTTAGAAAACCGATATGTAATAAAATTTGAGTTCAGTTTTTGAGTGACATAAGAGATTCAAGAAAGGTAGAGAGTCTTTGAGGGATGATGAGATGTGTGGGAGAAGTAAGAAAGTTAGAACACCAGAGGTGATTGGCCAAATAAAGAATTTCATGGATAAGGACCGTTGTGTGTCTATAGAGACAATAAGTGCACAGTTTGATGTCAGTGGGGGAACTGTAAATACAATTATTTGCGAGGAACTGGTCATGAGGTAGATTTGCGCAAAGTTTGTTCCAAAGCAGATCAGAAATAACAACGCTGTCATGGGCATCAAGATAGTTCCTTATCATCCCTATAGTTCAGACCTTGCCCCTTGTAACTTTTGCTTATTCCCTAAGCTCAAGGAAAACCTTAGAGACTGTAGTTATGAGCGAATTGAGGAAATGAAAGAGGCTGTGACGAGGGTCATTGACACGCTCACACAAGAGGACAACCATGGAACCTTCCATAAGTTGTTGGAACGGTACAACAAATGCGTCGCATCCGGAGGAGATTACTTCAAAAAGGATCATAGTTTCATATGCGTACTATAAATAAAAGTGCCTGTATGAAAAAAAAAGTCTAGAAACTTATTGAAGGTACTTCGTAATATATTATCCTTATTAAAAATAAAAAGGGTGAGAAAATGTCTGAGAGAATGGTCTCAAGGCAACAGAACAGGTACTACACTAGTTCCCTCCCTTCCAAAGAAAGTGATGGTAATGATCTCATGACCTCCCCACACCCATCATAATTTGAAGTAAATTCCGGAATATTTTGATGAATGACTCAACAGTCTACTTCTAAAAAGAAAGGAGGAGATAATGACTGGGAGGATTGTCTCATAACAAGCTTCTGGGACTGACCTTTACTCCTGATTTTAAATGGTAGCCTTCAAGTCCAATATAAACAAGTTCTTATTGAGTTGTCCTCATAAATAATCAAATTCTACCGAATTTACACCATTAGCGATTACTACACTACCACCTTACATTCATTAACCTTTATCCTCGAGTGGCCTTAGGGCCTTGATAAGTAGTGACTCATAAAAACAAAAAACGGACACTACACCCCCCCCACAAAAAAAAACGCTTGTAATCAATGGGTGCATGACCACAGGATAGATACTACACTATTACAACTACCTAAAAATGGAAGGTTCGGCTAGTGATTAAGCAACCGTTTCTTCATTATAAATTTATCAAGCTGTAATGGTTCAGATAGGAAGATGCGGTTAGTGATTGGGCAACTTGGTTCACAATAGACTCATCAAAGAGTGCTGGTTTAGAAAAGCAGAAGCAGTTAGTGATTAGCCAATCCTTGCTTCGCTATAGACTAATAACGCAGTGCCTGTTCTGGAATTAGGTGCTCCACTATAGGCTCTTCAAGAACAGTCTTTTTAAAGAGGAGGTGCAGTTAGGGAATAAGCAGCCTTTGCCTCATTATAGACTCATCTAGCAGTACCGGTTCAATTCTGGGCTATATAAAACAGAAGAAATGAAGTTGTTATTTTTAGGATATTGAGCACTTTTTGATGATTTATATATTCATTTCTATCCCGGGTAAAGCCGAGTAAATTTTTTAGATGAAATATTACAAAACACAGTGACATTGTTTTTTCCCAGATGACGACGCCTTTAAAAATACCTGCTCTATCCAGGATATTGAGCACATTGGATTGACTGATTTATACTTTTTACTATATATATATATGTAATGAAGTAAGGGTGTAGGGAGGTTGATGCCCCCCTTAGGAAGAAAGACAAAACCATTTGGTGTCAAGTTGTTTATTTAAGAATCACGAGAACTCTGTGTGTTAAAGGTTAAAAGAGAAACTTTATTTACTAACTGTTTATTTGAGTTCGATCAGATCTTTGAAGCGAGCGATTGTTTTATTTTTAGAAATGATGATTCAGATTATGGACTGAGAGTGGAATTTCTAAACAAAGAGAAATAATATCCGCGTGATGTTCAGAGGGCGAACATGAATGTTTATATATATATACCAACAAGTTAGAGAGATACGGGGGGAATGCGTAGAAGACAGACTCTCAGATGGACAGATAGAGAGAACACAGAAAGTCAGAGCAGAGCGGGCTTTTGACTTAAAACACATTTCTTCAGATACCCAGAGACCGACACTCCACAAGGAGACGCCTTCGACCATATTCTTAGAATAATAACACATCCCTTCATTCATTCTCTGAAAGAATTATAAGAACTGTACTTTTTTTTTGAACATATATTTGTGTGCAGAATCGTTTTATCCTGTTTTCTTTTACTACACTAAAAATCCACGGCTCTCTTTCGACGATGTTCGTCGTTAAGAGGGTACACAACGAATTGGTCCAGAATATATATCTAGACGATTAACCGATAATTCGGTCACTTCCCCATACCATTAACTTTAGACGGCCAAGAATTATCACCGGCAGTGGAAGAGTTCATAGGTCGACGATCGTCATCAACCGATTGGTGAAGGAGTGGGGTGACATATATATATATATATATATATATATATATATATATATATATATATATATATATATATATATATTAGTGGCCTGGCAAGCAACCGAAGTAGCAAAACTGAAGCTAGCTTGCAGAACACTATACATACAAATGTAGACAAATCTTGACATATTTTATTGGTTTGAAAATATAGGGTTTTTTTACCAATTGTCATAAAATTTTAACCATAGAATAGTATTATAATCTTCAAAAAGCCTGCAAATTTGCATGTAGTTTCGTCCCATAGAACAAAAGATATAAACATTTCAATATTCAATTTGGCTACCAGTATATATATATATATATATATATATATATATATATATATATATATATATATATAGAGAGAGAGAGAGAGAGAGAGAGAGAGAGAGAGAGGAGCAAACCGAGATGTGTTCATCTACGTTTCGTCTTTATTTCGAGACTTCCTCTGGATGAATGAAATTAAAAACACAAGTACAAATATTTGAAAATTTTCTTGTAGAAAATGTGACGATGTTCCATTTCAGAAACGGAAAAAGACGTTGGAAATTCAAAAAAAGAAAAGGCGGGGTAACTTGTGTTGTTAAAGAGAGGGAGAGTTTTAATAACGTCATATAGCGGTTAATATATTTTAAAAGGTATGACACAGTTAATAATCTTTCTGGGAAAAATGTGTCGAATATAGGTGTGTAACTGAAATGAAATGAGTGTCTTTTGTTATGTAATTTATTGATTGAGATTATATGTATTCATTATTATAGGTGGTGTTTCTATTGTGTGAGAGGGTTAACCTCTGTCTACAATTAAACTATGTTCTTTTAATAGAAGTTTGCTTATTAATGGCGCTACATTATAGAAGCCTCCACGTTATTCAATTGCGGTTGAATTTTTTAATTTTTTTTTTTACATAGGCGTGACCACTTATCAAGGCCGATAGGCCACTCAAGGATAAGGGTTAAAGAGTGTAGAGTAGCCAAAAGGACAATATAGTAATCAATAGTAATGAAAGTTCGGTAAATTTGTTAACTTAAGTGGAATGGCTCATCAGAAACTTGTTCACGTTGGACTTGAAGACAACCATATTATAGACAGCTGGAAAGCAGGAAAACGGAAGACAATTCCACAGGCGTGCAGTTCTAAGAAAGAAGCTTTGATCATGGAATCTATGTTTAGGTTTAGGCACAGATAAAGAGTGGGGAAAATTATTGATAATGTTTTCAGCTAGTCTAGTGTTTCTTGTGAAAGTTTGGCGAGGGGGGACCATAGATTGAAGCTCAGTCGAACGCTTTCCATGAAAATAACGAGAAAGCAGAGAAAAACTCGCAACATCTCTTCTGTGAGATAGAGGTTGCAGCGAAGAGAAAAGGACATCACCCACCAGGCCACGAAGTCTATTTTGAACCCTATCAAGACAGGACAAGTCCTTTCTAGCAGCTCCTGCTCATATGTGGCAACAGTATTCTATCCTTGGACGTATCTGGCTCTTATATAGATAGAGAATTGCATCAGCAGTGAGATATCTACTGGATCGATAGAAGGATCCGACCATTTTTCCAGCGGCCTTGGCAATAGATTTGATGTACGTATTCCATTTAAGATCAGGAGTAAAGGCCAAGTCCAGAAGCCTGTGAAAACTTGAGGCCTTCTGAAGACGAGAGCCATTCATTTTAATTGATGCCAGATGGGGATCAGAGCGTTGATGATGTAAAGATAGAAGCTTGATTTTAGATGCATTAAAAGTAACCAGCCACTCCTTTCCCCATTGTACAACGTGATCAAGATCAGAGGAGAGAGAATCGGAGAGAACTTGGTCGTTTACTATCTTAGATGTGCTACCATAGATGGTAGTGTCGTCAGCAAAAATGTCTACGAATGATGTAAGGATGTCATTTGGAAGATCATTAATGTAGATCAGGAAAAGAGTTGGGCCCAGGATGGACCCCTGAGGGACTCCAGCATTTATAGTGTAAGCTTCTGATTTTTGCCCATCAACTACTACTCTTATGAACCTATCAGAGAGAAATGTTTTAATAACTGAGAAGACATTTCCAGCTATACCATAGCTGGAGATCTTGTGAAGTAAACCTTTATGCCATACCCTATCAAAGGCCTTTGATATGTGAAGAGCAATTGCCCTAGAAAGGTTGCCTCCTGTCGAGAGATTCGCTAATCCTATGAGATATAACTATAAGTACATCTGCTGTAGATCTAGCAGAACGGAAACCATATTGTGTGTCACTAAGAAGGTTATTTTTGCTGAGATGGTTGATTACTTCTCTATTTAACACAGATTCCAGCAACTTACTCATGACGCACAGGAGACTTATTGGCCTGTACTGAGAGGGGGATGAACGATCACCTGAATTCTTAAATACAGGGCATACCGATGAGATTTTCCAGGGTGATGGGAAGCAATTTTCCTTAAGACAACGTTTAAACAGTTTTGTAAGTATGGGTGCTAGTTCTGGTTGAAGTTTTTTGAGTACTATAATTGGAATACCGTCAGGGCCGGTTGCTTTACTGGAATACAAGGTTTTTGATTAGCTTGGCAACATCACATACAGATATTTGTATATCACATAGTGTGTTTTCTGATACAGGAGGAAATATTGGGGGTTGGCGGCCTTGGTCGCAAAGGGTAGAATTGGCTGCACACGCTTTTGTTCAGGATTCTGTTTGTGATAAGTGCTGATTTAAGAAGTCGCCGACGCGATTTATTTGAAATAAATTTAACTATTTTTGCTTGTTGGAAGTCAAAAGAATTATTATGCTGTAAGGAAATAGAGAATAATACACTTAGAGAATTGCTATTTTTATATCTCTTTATGTTCATTGAGCCATTTTTTCTAATTCACGCTGGGTTTAACCAACGTATCTAATTTTGGCAAGGAACAGTGTATATGCCTGCATTGGAAACTGGTTTGTTTTGGAGATGTTTTATATATAAAACTATAAACAGGCATATACATAAGCCTGACGAACTCTCACGAGAATGAAATGAGGAATATGCTGTGTAGGTGAGTTGCCATGTATATTTACTAACTTACTATATATATATATATATATATATATATATATATATATATATATATATATATATTATTTATCTATTTCATCGGAATACTATTGCCATTGTTCTCATCATATATATATATATATATATATATATATATATATATATATATATATATATATATATATATATTTCGGAATACTATTGCCATTGTTCTCATCATATATATATATATATATATATATATATATATATATATATATATATATATATATATATATATCGGAATACTATTGCCATTGTTCTTATCATATATATATATATATATATATATATATATATATCGGAATACTATTGCCATTGTTCTCATCATATTATATATATATGATGAGAACAATGGCAATAGTATTCCGATGAAATAGATAAATAAAAAGAAATAAATCGAGTTATGTGTTCATCAACGTTTCGTCTTCATTTCGAGACTTCCTATGGATGAATGACATTAAGAAAACAAAAACACCTGGATAAATATTTGAAAATTTTCTTGTGAAAAGTGTGACACTGTGCCACTTCAAAAACGGAAAAAGACGTTGAAAATTACAAAAAAAACCGGGATAGCTTTTGTTGTTAAAGAGACGAAGTTTTTTTTTTAATAACGTTATATAGCCGTTAATATATTTTTGAAAGATATGATGCAGTTAATGTTATTTCTGAAAAAATATGTCCGTTAAAATTCAAATATAGGTGTGTAACTGAAATGAAAGGAATGTGTTTTTGTAATGTAATTGATTGAGATTATATGAATTATCACGAAAAAGAAACGCGGAATATTTCGTAATTGCCATATATGTTTCCATAACTTACTACCTATGTAATGAGCACTGTTGAAGTAAATACTGAAAATTTGAGCATAAAGGTATATCTTCGTATATTAATTTATATGATTAAATGAAGTAATCATGTATATATATAAATATATATATATATATATATATATATAGAGAGAGAGAGAGAGAGAGAGAGAGAGAGAGACAGAGACAGAGAGAGAGAGAGAAAGAGAGAGAGACAGAGAGGGGGGAGAGATCACCTTTTTTGGCAATTTTATAAGTGCCAAATCTCAGAGACTTTACAGAATTCAACAAATGAAGACTGGTTTGAAAGGTAATGACCTGAATTTTGTAGTAGGCTATGTCATATATATATATATATATATGTATATATATATATATATATATATATATATACAGTGATGATCATATTTATTGGCACGGTAAAATAAAAGTTAAATTTTGTCTAATAAATTCTAAAAAAGGGATTAAATTAAAGAAAATAACAAAGTATATTATGTATTTTTAACTGGCCTTTCCGATGCAGCAATCGGATTTTTGAAAAAATAAATAACAAAGGAACAACAAACATAATTGCAAAAAACCCTTGTTCAAAATTATTGGCACGGCTTTGTTTTTCTTTTAGTATCAGTATAATATCAATCAATTTCCGGTTTACGTGCTTTCTGAACTTTTTTATAGCCATATTATGCTTGTTTAACGATAATTCAGTGAATAATTTTTTTCAGATAATTTTTAGATAGCGATTTATTTAAACTATTATAAGTGACTAAATTATAATTTTCAATCGCCATGGTTAAAACTAAGGAACACAGCGAAGACGTCAGGAAGCTTGTTGTAGCATGCCATACCAATGGGGAGGGCTATGATAAGATTTCAAAGAAGCTAAACCTTCCCAAATCCACTGTTAGAGCCATAATAAACAAGTTCAAATCGCAAGGCCACGTTATGAGTTTAGAGGGTAGAGGGAGAAAAAGGATTCTTTCCCCAAGAGATGAACGGAAAATTGTTCGACAAGTAAAACAAAACCCAAGGATCTCTGTTGGGGAGATTGTTGATGAACAGAGCACCTCTGGAGTGAATGTATCTCGACATACAGTTGGTAGAGTTTTGAAGAGAGCTGGTTTAAAAGCATGTCGTCCGAGAAAGACTCCCTTATTGAAGCCTATGCACCTGAAAGCAAGGCTAGCCTTTGCAAAACGTCATATTGATAAAGATGTTGCATTCTGGAAACGTGTTCTATGGACTGACGAAACGAAAATAGAGTTATTTGGCCATAATAAAGTGTCTTATATTTACAGAAAATCTGGCGACGTTTTCCTGCCTAAGAACACCATACCCACAGTGAAGCACGGTGGAGGCAGTTTGATGTTTTGGGGATCCTTTGCTGCCTCTGGACCAGGGCGACTTGTTAAGGTCACAGGTAGCATAAAAAAGGAAGATTTTGTTAAAATATTGGATGAAAACCTGAAAGACTCTGCTAAAGAGCTCTCACTTGGTCGTCGTTGATGGTTCATGCAAGATAATGACCCAAAGCATTCGGCTAAACTGACTAAGAAATGGCTTGAGGACAATCATATTAATGTTTTGGAGTGGCCATCACAAAGCCCAGACCTTAATCCAATTGAAAATTTATGGAGAACATTAAAATTGAGGGTAATGCAAAGGAAGCCTAAGAATTATTCAATTGGAGGATTATTGTCAGGAAGAGTGGGCTAAAATTACTACTGAAGAGTGCAACAACTTGGTTGTAAACTATGAAAAGCGACTGAGGAAGGTAATCAAGGCCAAAGGCTATACAATTGATTATTAAATAAATCGTGCCAATAATTTTGAACAAGGGTTTTTTGCAATTATGTTTGTTGTTCCTTTGTTATTTATTTTTTCTAAAATCCGATTGCTGCATCAGAAAGGCCAGTTAAAAATACATAATATACTTTGTTATTTTCTTTAATTTAATCCCTTTTTTAGAATTTATTAGACAAAATTTAACTTTTATTTTACCGTGCCAATAAATATGATCATCACTGTATATATATATATATATATATATATATATATATATATATATATATATAGAGAGAGAGAGAGAGAGAGAGAGAGAGAGAGAGAGAGGGGAGAGGATAGGAGAGAGAGAGAAAGAAAGAAAGAAAGGGAAAGGAGAGAGAGAGATAGTATAAAAATATATTTATTGCCAATTAAATTAGACAAAGGCTTTTTTTTTTTTACATGAAGTTCACCTCTTATCAAGGCCCAATGGCAACTCAGGGATAAGGGTTATTGTGTGTACAGTAATCAAAGGTATAGTGTAGCAATAGTATTGGAGAATTGGTAAGGTGTCATTACTTAGGGGGGGCCGGTTCATCAGGAACATGTTCGTGTTGGACTTGAAGACATCCAGGTTGAAGTCGGGAGGGAAACAGGCAAGCGGAACAGAGTTCCACAGTCGTGCACTTCTAAGCCAGAAGCTTTGTTCATGGTATCTACGTTTCGATTTAGGCACAGATAGGGAGTGGGGAAAATTATTGACGGTGGTTTCAGCTAGTCGGGTGTTTTTTGAGAAAGATTGGCGAGGGGGGACCAGAGAATGGAGCTCACACGAGCACCTGCCATAGAAATAACGATAGAACAATGACAGGCTCGCTACGTCTCTTCTGTGGGAAAGAGGTGGCAGGGAAGAGAAAAGGGCATCCCCCACCAAGCCACGGAGTCTATTTTGTACTCGGTCAAGGCAGGATAGGCTGTTTTTTGCAGCCCCCGCCCACATGTGGCAGCAGTACTCCATCTTTGGACGTACTTGGCTCTTATATAGATAGAGAATTGCATCATTAGTGAGATATCTTCTGGAGCAGTAGAAGGATCCCACCATTTTCCCAGCGACCTTGGCCAAAGACTTGATGTATATGTTTCATTTAAGATCAGGTGTAAAGGTCAAACCCAGGAGCTTATCAAATCCTGGGGCCTCCCTTAGACGAGAGCCATCCATTTCAATTGATGCCAGATGGGGATCAGAGCGTTTATGATGTAGAGATAGGAGCTTGGTCTTAGATGCATTAAAGGCTTCCACGTTTCATCCTTGTATGTATCCAAACTTCAGTCCGCAGGCCAGACTGGATGGCCCAATCTTTACTTGAGCCCGTGGAGCTCTTATCGAAAACATAAAAGTATTCAGAAAGAATACAAAAATTTGAAATGTGTGAAAGTAACCTGGTTTTTCTTGTCGTTCTCCTTCTTGACTCTCTGGTCCTTGTTTTTACTTGTCTTCTGCGCATACGAATTGCAGACAAGTTTCTTTTAAAAAAAGGTTGAGGCTTACATAGTGAAATTGATAATCCACTGCAATAGTACATAACAAAATTGATAAACCATTGTTATAGTGCATGAGAAAACTGATAAACCACTGCAATAGTACATAAAAAAATTGATAAATTACTGCAAAAGTACATAATAAAATTGATAAATTACTGCAATAGTACATCATAAAATCGATCAACCATTGTAATAATAAATTATAAAATTGATAAACCATTGCAATAGTACATAATAAAATGGGTCAACCATTGCAATAATACATAATAAAATTGATAAACAACTGCAATAGTACATAATTAAATTGATAAACCACTGCTATAGTACATAATAAAAATAAAAAACCACTGCTATAGTACATAATAAAAATGATAAACCACTGCAATAGTACATAATAAAAGTGATAAACCATTGCAATAGTACATAATAAATTTGATAAACCGCTGCAATAGTACATAATAAAATTGATAAACCACTGCAATAGTATATAATAAAATGGATAAACCACTGCATTAGTGAATAATAAAATAGATAAAACACAGAAATAACACAGAATAAAATTGACAAACCATTTCAATAGTACATCATAAAATGGATAAACCACTGCAATAATAAATAATCAAATTCATAAACAACTGCAATAGTACATAATAAATTTGAAAAGACACTGCAAAAGTACATAAACAAACTGATAAACTACTGCAATAGTACATTTTAAAAATTAATAAACTACTGCAACAGTACATACTAAAATTGATAAACCACTGCAATAGTTCATAATAAAATGGACAAACCACTACAATAGTACATAATAAAATTGATAAACCATTGCAATAGTACATAATAAAATGGATAAACAATTGCAATAATGCATAATAAATTTGATAAACCCACTGGAAAAATATATAAACAAACTGATAAACCACTGTAATAGTACATTATAAAAATTGATAAATTACTGCAATCGTACATACTAAAATTGATAAACCACTGCAATAGCACATAATAAATGGATAAACCACTGCAGTAGTACATAATAAACTGGATACACTACTGCAATAATAAATAATAAAATTAATAAACCACTGTAATAATACATAATAAAATTGATAAACCATTTCAATAGTACATAATAAATTTGATAAACCACTGCAATAGTACATAATAAAATGCATAAACCACTGCAATAATACATAATACATTTGATAAACCACTGCAATAATAAATAATCAAATTGATAAACAACTGCAATAGTACATAATAAAATGGATCAACCATTGCAATAATGCATGATAAATCTGATTAACCACTACAATAGTACATAATAAATTTGAAATACAACTGAAAAAGTATATAAACAAACTGATAAACCACTGTAATAGTACATAAAAAAAATGATAAACCACTGCAATAGTACATAATAAAATTGATAAACCACTGAAATAGTACATAATAAATTTGATTAACCACTGCAATAGTACATAATAAAATGGATAAAGCACTGCCATAATACATAATATAACTGATAAACCATTACAATAGAACATAATAAAACTGATAAACCATTGCTATAGTACATAATAAAACTGATAAACCACTGCAATAGTACATAATAAAATTCATAAACCACTCCAATAGTACATAATAAAATGGATAAACCACTGCAATAATATATAATGAATTTGATAAACCACTGCAATAATAAATAATCAAATTGATAAAAACCCGCAATAGTAAATAATACATTTGATAAACCACTGCAATAATGCATAATACATTTTATAAACCACTGCAATAGTACATAATAAATTTGAAAAGACACTAAACAAACTGATAAACCACTGCAATAGTACATTATAATAATTAATAAACTAATGCAATAGTACATACTAAAATTGATACACCACTAGAATAGTACATAATAAAATGGATAAACAACTGCAATAGTATGCAATACAATTGATAAACCACTGCAGTAGTACATGATAAACTGGATACACCACTGCAATAATACATAATAAATTTGATAAACCACTGCAATGATAAATGATAAAATTGATAAACCACTGCAATAGTACATAATAAAATGGATAAACCATTGCAAAAAGGCATAATAAATTTGATAAGCCACTGCAAAAGTACATAATAAAATTGAAAAATCACTGCAAAAGTATATAAACAAACTGATAAACCACTGTAATAGTACATAAAAATATTGATAGACTACTGAAAAACTTCATAATAAAACTGATAAACGCCTGCAATAGTACATAAAAAATTGATAAACCACTGCAATGTTACATAATAAAATTGATAAACTACTGCAATAGTACATAATAAATTTTATAAACCACTTCAACAGTGTATACTAAAATTGATAAAACACTGCAATAATACATAATAAAATTGATAAACCACTGCAATAGTACATAATAAAATGGATAAACCACTGCAATAATACATAATAAATTTGATAAAGCACTGCAATAGTACATAATAGAATTGCTAAAGCACTGCAATAGTACATAATAAATTTGATAGACCACTGCAGTAGTGCATAATAAAATTGATAAACCATTGCAATAGAACATAATAAAATTAATAAACCACTACAATAGCATATAATAAAATTAATAAATTACTGCAATAGTACATAATAAAATGGCTAAACTACTGCAATGATACATAATAAATTTGATACACCACTGCAATAGTACATAATAGAATTGATAAACCACTGCAATAGTACATAATAAATTTGATAAACCACTGCAATAGTGCATAATAAAATTGATACACCGCTGCAATAGTACATAATAAATTTGATAAACCACTGCAATAGTACATAATAAAATTGATGAACCACTGCAGTAGTACATAATAAAATTTATAAACCACTGCAATAGTACATAATAAAATTGATAAACCATTGTAATAATACATAATAAAATTGATAAACCATTGCAATATTACATAATAAAATTTATGAACCACTGCAGTAGTACAAAATAAAATTTATAAACCACTGCAATAGTACATAATAAAATTGATAAACCATTGTAATAACACATAATAAAATTGATAAACCATTGCAATATTACATAATAAAATTGATGAACCACTGCAGTAGTACAAAATAAAATTTATAAACCACTGCAATAGTACATAATAAATTTGATAAATCACTGCAATAGTACATAATTAAATTGATAAACCACTGCAATATTACATAATTAAATTGATAAACCACTGCAATAATACATAATAAAATTGATAAACCATTGCAATAGTACATAATAAAATTGATAAACCATTGTAATAATACAGAATAAAATTGATAAACCATTGCAATAATACATAATAAAATTGATAAATCACTGCAATAGTACATAATAAAATTTGATAAACCACTGCAATAGTACATAATAAAATTGATGAACCACTGCAGTAGTACAAAATAAAATTGATAAACCACTGTAATAGTACATAATAAAATTGATAAACCATTGCAATAGTACATAATTAAATTGATAAATTATTGCAATAATACATAATAAAATGGATAAATTACTGCAATACTACATAATAAAATTTATAAACCACTGCAATAATACATAAGTATTTTAAAATTCATCCTAACAAATGGTTTTTCTTCTTTTATTTATGTATATGTTTTTTTTGTCTCTACTTTTCTGTCTTTTTCTTCACCCCCCCCCCTTTTCGACTATGTAAACAGGCAAAACACTGGTCAGCCATGCTACAAATAAACTAGCGATAAAAAAAAACAAAATGCCTAGAATTACTTTCTCTATTAGAGTAGATTAAGTTAGGACTTTAATTAAGTAATATACTTAATATATGCTATTACTGCAAGCTTGCTTATATTGAAAATGCTTGCTTCCTTGCTAGCCAATCAAACCATCTTATATAGTTAGTCTTTTTTTCAATTATATTCGAAATATAATACAGTGACATTAGCAAAGAAAAAGTCACCTATAAAAACGAACCTCCTAAATTAAAACCTTGAATAATTATCTAAACCCGAATGTAAATTAATATTAAGCCGACTTTACAAATTGATAAAAGTTAATTATTGGATTTTAATTATAAGATGAAGCTCCAATGATTCAAACTCGAGATAGATAACGACAAACTTCCACCCATTAATATGGGAGAGGAGATTATCATCAAAAGTGTCCTGAATTGATAATTTAGCACCGGACTTACTACTTAGATATAAATAAGTCACTTGTACCCATTCCCCTCCTCCCCGTTTCTTTTTTTTTATGGGAGAGTAGATAATACAGTGGATGTGTTATTGGCAGCTCCAGTAACTCTCGCTTCTCCTTTTTTGTCCCTCAGTCCTCATTCAAATGAGTGATTTTTCTGACAAAGGGTGAAGAAAAAGCTGCTTAAAGGTCGGTAGTACTTGGTGAACAATAGTGTGAGATGTCGGAAATTTTTCTGTCTCTGTGTCTATCCTTGTGGCGATGTCACTAGTAAGGGTGCTGGAGGTAAACGTTTTGTCTGGGCTGACGTTATCCGCCTGATAGTCAGGAACCCAAACCTTGGATTAACCACTAAGGAGGCTGTCCTATCAGCCGGCGCAAAGTACTAGGACTGCTGTATTGCTATTTGATGAATGGATCTGGACCATGCAGTAGTCTCTGGTGGGGCCTCTCGATGACATACTAGTGGGTAATTGTTACGGCTTTACCTTTTCATGTGCTACAAAAAAAATAAAAAAATTTCTGTCTTTTTCTCTCTTACTTTCCCTCTCTGTACTGCTCTAACCAAGTATGCCGACCTGTTCCACAAATCCCAAAACCTCAACATGAAATATCTCCAGAAAAAAAACTCGAATAAACCTAGAACCTCATCTTCCAATGTAGACCCCTACTACCAGGTCTCTTTCTTCAACATCAGGGATCTACGTTTCAACTTCCAGAAGTTGAAACACAATTACAGGAGACGAAACTGAAGATATTATTTCTAAGCAAAACTGGAATAGGGCCGACCACTTCCCTAGATGATTTCATAATTAACGGATACTCTAACTTAACAGCTAAATCTGACCCCCAAGATCTTTATGGGCATGGAATATGTGCCTACATTAAAGATGGCTTCCCGTGTGGCAGGGATATCTCTAGAGAAGATCCTAATTTACCCTATATGTGCTTCCGGATTGCACTTGCTAACACCACTGCATTTATATTTGCCCTCTATCGGCCCCACAGCAGCGGAGTTACTATCTTTGAGAGCATATCTGGGAAATTAGACCACATCCTCTCTGCTCATCCCTCGGCTAACATCCACATCTGTGGTGACTTCAACGTCAATAACGTGGAATGGCTGACCCATTCAAATAAGACAGACGATGAGGGGAGGTTTTGTCATGATTTTGCCATTGCTTATGACCTCACTCAGATTGTTCGCGAACCCACCCGTGTGCCCGATACACCCGGTCAATATGCAAGCCTTCTAGACCTTTTTCTCTCAACTTCCCCTGAGCTATGTTTATGTTCCGTTCATTCTCCTTTAGGATCCTCCGACCACTCCGTCGTATCAGTTAAGATAAAAATGAAAGTCCCCAGACGTACCCCTCCACCATACTGTATACCGATAGCTTCCATACATTCATATCTGACCTACCACTGATTCCATGTTTAAAAAGGAAGTGTCCTCTATAGTATCAGATCTGACTGAATGGTTAATTGTAGGCATGGACCGATTCATACCATTCAAAAAATTCCAGCAAAAACCTAACAGCCAGCCATGGTTCTCCCCTGAATGTGCTGCTGCCATCACACACAGAAATCACTTTTTCCATAGCTACCAACATAATAGATGTACTGATGTTTTCAGGACTGCCAGTAACCATTGTAAAGAGTAATAAAACATGCAAGAGAGCTATATGCTCAGTCTGTTAAATCCAAAGTAGCTGAGCAGCGGCTTGGTTCCCACCAGTTCTGGCAAATAGCAAACAGAATCTTGAACAGAAGCGTGCGTTCTATCCCAACTATCATCAATGGACCTGAGGTCATCTCGTCAGTATCAGACAAGGCCAGACTATTTGCCAAGAACTTTGCAGCTAATTCTACCCTATGCGACAATGATCATCAACTTCCTGTATTTCCTCCTATAACAGACAACACGCTATGCAACATACAAATATCTGTGCGTGAGGTCGCCAAGCTAATCAAGAACCTTGATTCCAGTAAAGCAACTGGCCCTGATGGCATTCCAGTTATAGTGCTAAAAAAGCTCCAACCAGAACTTGCCTCCATACTTACAAAACTGTTTAAGCGTTGCCTTAAGGAGAAGTGCTTTCCAACACCCTGAAAAACCTCATCAGTATGCCCTGTATTTAAGAATTCAGGTGAAAAATCATCTCCCTCTCAGTACAGACTAATAAGTCTCCTGTGTGTCATGAGTAAGTTGTTGGAATCCATATTAAATAAAGAAGTAGTCAACCACCTCAACAGAAACAACCTTCTTAGTGACACACAATATGGTTTCCGCTCTGCAAGATCTATAGCAGATGTGCTAATGGTTATATCACATAGGATTAGTGAATCTCTTGACAAAGGTTTCCTTTCTAGGGCAATGGCTCTTGACATATCGAAGGTCTTTGACAAGGTATGGCATAAGGGCCTATTTCACAAGATCTCCAGCTACGGTATTACTGGAAATGTTTTCTCAATCATTAAATCATTTCTCTCTGATAGGTTCATAAGAGGAGTGGTTGATGGGCAGAAATCAGAGGCCCACAGTATTAATGCTGGAGTCCCCCAGGGGTCCATCGTGGGCCCAACTCTCTTCCTGATCTACATTAATGATCTCCCAAAACACATACTTAAATCATTTGTTGACATCTATGCTGATGACGCGACCATCTCTGGCAACACATCAAAGGCCGCAAATGACAAAGTTCTCTCTAATTCTCTCTCCTCTGATCTTGAGTGCGTGGTACAATGGGGGAAGAGGTGGCTGGTCACATTTAATGCATCCAAAACCAAGCTTCTATCTTTACATCATCAACGCTCTGATCCCCATCTGGCATCAATTGAAATGGATGGCTCTCGTCTTGGGGTGGCTCCATGTTTTGATAAGCTTCTGGGTTTGATCTTTACTCCTGATCTGAAATGGAACACATACATCAAATCTGTTGCCAGGGACGCTGGGAAAATGGTGGGATCCTTCTACCGCTCCAGAAAATATCTCACTACTAATGCAATTCTCTATCTGTATAAAAGCCAAGTACGTCCAAGGATGGAGTACTGCTGCCACATCTGGGTAGGAGCTGCTAAAAACAGCCTATCCTGCCTTGACAGAGTACAAAATAGACTTCGTGGTTTAGTGGGAGATGCCCTTTTCTCTTCCCTGCAGCCTCTCTCCCACAGAAGAGATGTTGCGAGCCTGTATTTGTTTTATCGTTATTTCCATGGCAGGTGCTCGTCTGAGCTCCAATCCCTCGTACCCCCCTCGCCAATCTTTTATGAGAAACACTCGTTTGGCTGAAACTACTGTCAATAATTTTCCCCACTCTTTATCTGTGCCTAAATCCAAACGTAGATTCCATGAGCAAAGCTTTTTTCTTAGAACTGCACGCCAGTGGAACTCTCTGCCGCTTGCCTGTTTCCCACCTGACTACAACTTGGACGTCTTCAAGTCCAACATAAGCAAACTCCTGACAAACCGCCCCCTTAAGTAAGACACTCTATCAAAACCCCCAATACTAATGATTACTACAATACCATCTCATTGATTACCGTACACGCAATAACCCTTATCCCTGAGTGGCCTTCGGGCCTTAATAAGCAGTGACCCTCATGTAAAAAAAAAAAAAGGAAATTTAATCGAATTTTATAAAACGTCTTCCATCTGACAAATCTGTTTGTCTCAAAAGTTTGCTCGTGGATTAATTTCAGCTTTTGTCACTACGTTTTAGTGTGAAAAAATTTGTTCAAAAATGTATTACACTAAATCATGCTACATCTGATCACAATTCTCTGATGAACATTTGAACACTTTGCTCCTGATTAGAAAAAATCACTTTGAACCGCGGTTGGATTGTCAGAAATGCAACAATTTCATGCTTCTAAATTTAATACTAAGGAAAAATGACAGATTTGAAAAGATTTTTGAATAGTAATTTTTTCTAATAAGATACTGCACTAATTCAGATTTTTTTAAAAATAAATGGCTGTTTTATAATTATTCATCCACTGTTTCTTTGTTAGTTATTTTCCTTTTGACCAGCGTTGCTCTAAAAAGTCAGCAATATGCCCCCCTCCCGGTTCAAAAACTTTAGAGACCCCTGCCGTAAGGGACCGTCAAGCTAAGTTAGCTTGTCATGCATATATTTTCATATTTTAATGTTATGTTCTATTCTCGTATTGGACATTGTTGAAATAAATACTGTGTATCAGAAGTCTTTTTCTAACGCAAAGCAACAAAACATTTTGGCTAAAACGTCAAGCAGAGGTTGGTTCGCTAGTCACAAGTTGAGTCGAGTAGAGTTCGTTGTTCTCAACACGAGATATACGTCGACGTTCTCTATTCGCATGTCTTAAACGCTTCTCCTACTCCTCCCAGCGACTCGTCTTTTATAATGTTTCAGAAACACCCAATTTTCATATACCACACGAGACTGCTAGAGATCTACGCGTGACCGGAGGCTTTAAAAGACAACAGCCGCCATCTTGGGCCTCTCTTCTTCCCCCCCCCCCTGCCTTTCAGCCTGCTGCTGAGAAAGATTCTCGCCTGTTTCTGAGGTAGGTCCTCTCTATGTCTATCACATACTGAAAATCTAGACGCATTAGATTATATCGTCTTATAATTCATGTATACATTTAATAACCCTGATGTTGCTTTGTTCCGGCGTTGGGATCTTATTGGTTTTATTTCGGGGGTTTTCTATCTCCTAGCCTTTACCTAAAGAGGCAGGCCCTACAAGGCAGCAGGAGGAATCAGATTGTACCGTCTGACCGTTCGGTATATACACATACATGAAAACTAGTAGGCTATTGACCCCAAAAGGGATTCATCCGCCCTTTGAAAGGTCTTGTTTTTAATTCTTCTGGGACACTAGCAACCCTTCTCACCAAGGCAAGGCTAGTGGGGGCAATCAGTTTAGTCGCCGGTGACCCGACCATGCGGTGGGTATTACTGAATTACATGGTACCAGCAGTCAGCACGTGTAAAGTTAAGAAAAGTTTTAAGATTCCAATATCGAAATAAAAACAAAATCAAAACAAACTTTGTTTTTCTTTCTGTCGTTTGTCGCTGCTGCTGCTGCTGCTGGTATTGTTTTTGTTTTTGAAAAACTCAAACTCTTAACCGAAAAAGATCAAAGTCGGATATATACTATTGGAATTATTACGGAGTCACTAGTGTGGTGCCCTGAGATTGGATGAAAAACAACCAATCACGGGCTGCCATTCTAGTTTCCTCCCCGACCCCTATTTGCGCGGCCCCTTCGAACTTTCGGCCTCTTTTGCGGTTGGGACCTGATTGCGAGTACATCCATTTCGCCAGCTCTCCGCCACCAGAAATACGGGACGCACGTGGAGTCCAAGCCGTAATAGCAGCATAGACGAAGGCCGCACCTTTTCTCTTTCATACCAACTAAGGACACAGGAAAGATTTAATTGATAAACGGACACATCACATCTGTGAGATAAGTTTCCCGCAAACCCAATTGTTTGCAACACCTTTATTTTCCTTTTTGTAAATACAGTTTTTTTATAACATTTAACTCTGTGTTTGTTTTTCCTTTCTTCTTGACGTCGTCACATTACTTTGTTACCTCAAACGTTTGGGAAATCCCAATAATTTGCAAACAATTGAAACTAGCCTTTTACGCTAGAGACTAAAAATAAAACGTGGAATAATTTAACACGAAATAGATTTGTGTAAATTCAATTCAACCGTGACGTCGCTTGAGGAAGGGAATACAAGCCTATGCTATTTTGGTGTTACTACTGGATCTGTAGAGGTTAATTTCGTCCGTCCCCCCTTTTTTTTCTTTCTTTCCTTCCGTTTCCTTCCTTTATTTTGCTTGTAGATATTTGCTCTCAGCAGTATGAATGATTTTAAACAGATAAAGGGCGTTAGAGCCTTGATTTTTAATAGAGATTCCTTTAAAAGGAAAATAACTTCGGCCGTTGATTTAATGTCAGCAGAAGTGTCGCTCAATAACATTTGTTTTAAAAGGCAAGAAATTCTTATTAACAAATGGTTGACGGAGGTCGACGTAATTAATAATAGAATAAGTGAAGCCTGTGAAAAGGCCGATATCAATTTAGAAGATATCGGTATGTTGGAAGACGAAAAGTTACAGGCGGAGTTCGTTTACAACATATTCAAAAGGCTCACTGAACTGGAAGAGAATATTTCTCCTTCCAATAAAGAATGGTTCTAGTACAAAATCCACAAATGCCACTCGCAGCCGCGTGCGTTTCAGCCCCACGGTTGCAGTGTGCTAAATTTAGTGGCATAAGAGCTGATAAATTTGAATTTAAAAATTTCCTAGCTCAATTTGAGAATTGTGTGGACGCCGTACATTCAAAAAAAGCCAAACTATCACTTTTAAAAAGTTTTTTGACAGGTTACGCGTCTCAGTTAGTGTCTCACCTCTCGTTAGAAGATGAAAACTTTGAAGTGGCCATCAATTTATTGAGAAAGGAGTTTTTGGATATTCCTCTCATTATCGATGAAATTTTTAAACAACTGCTGGGTAATACTCCTAAATATGACCCAGAGTTTGCTAACATAAAAAGTTTTTTGTCAGAAATAAAGGCTGACCTAGCTGAACTAAAGACTTCGTATGGTCTGGATTTTTTTGAAGAAAACACTCCTGGCTACGAACTGATTAGCCATGTAATTTTTTCGAAATTACCCCCAACTCTTCAAAAAGAGATAATAAGAAAAGTTGATAGTAACTATCCAAAAATTAATCAGATCTTTGATAGTTATAATGAGGTCATAAAAACCTTGATAAAAACCAGTTTTAAAAAAACTCCAAATTCCCACCAAGACAATTTCAAATCTAGGGAAGGAAATTATAATAAAAATAATAATGTAAGGAAGGGTGTCCCAACGTTGGAAAACTTTGCTATAAAATCTAGCAAAGTTACTAAGCATTGCAGATTTTGCAGCGTCAATGGACACACTATGAACCATTGTCCAAAATATTTCTCCCTTGAGTCGAGACGTTCTAGGTGTAGAGAAATGGGCTTATGCCTCCTTTGTACAAGTGCCAATCATAGAACAGAAGACTGCTATGGCAAAGGAAATAAATTACCTCGGAGATGTGCACATTGTAAATCCCGAGGCCACGTTACCCCACTTTGTAATGAAACAGATAAGGGTGGAAACAGTCCAACTGCTTCCACGCACGTGTGTGCTAACACTAGCATGCAGGAACAACCCTACATTTTGCCGATAGTAGCAATTACTGTTTTTAAAGGAAAACAAAAATATAGATTTAACTGCCTCTTTGATACAGGCAGTCAAAGAACCTATTTCTCCAGGAATGTTATTGCAAGATTAGGGTGTTATAAATCTCTCCTCACTCCAGTTGAATACGAGGTAAAAACCTTTTTAGGGTCGCAAACAAAAAAATTGAACCAACTTGTAGTGGGGATAGAGGTAACTAAAGGTAGTTCCTTGTCTCTACCAGTTCTTATCGATGATGAATTCGATATGAACTTAAGATTTGATAATTTTAAGTCTGTAAAGAAAAATTTAATTAATTTAAATTATACCCTGGCCTTTTTGCACAAAAAAAAATGACATTCGTGTACATGGCCTTTTAGGCATTGATGTGATTCAATTCATGAAGAACATCAAAATGATAGACTGCATGCAGGGCTCTGCATGGGAGTTTCCTGCAGGCATTTCCCCGTTTGGCAATTGCCAACATTTTTTGTATGATAAACAGTGTAATCCTAAGAAGATTAAGAATAAGGATCTCCACAATTATCATGCCATAGTCTCCAAATACTCTACGTGCTCAGACATTAGGGTAAATTTTGTAATGAACCCGATAAAGAGCTACCCTGATCCCCTTGCTGAAATATTTGATGAGAGTCAAGTAGAAAGAAATTTAGAGAAAATGTTTGATGTAGATTCTCTAGGTATATCATCGGAAGACGAGGCTACTTGTAATTATGACAAGAGTAAAATTATGGAATTTGAAAATTCCATTGAATTTTAAAATAATGCGTATCATGTGAAACTCCCCTGGCATGATGACAAAATCAAGTCTGTACCTTCCAATCACAGAATTGCACTTTCAGTGCTAAACAGAGTAGTAAACAAGCTCGAGCAACAAAAATTACTCGATGACTATGCTGAAATATTTCATCAACAGGAGCAGGAGGGTATCATCGAACGTTTTGAGGTAGCTCCTGAGAATTTTTCAAAATACATTTGGATACCACATAGGCCTGTTTTCAAGATGGATGAACAGTCTACTACTAAGATTAGACCTGTCTTTAACTGCTCTCTGAAGACTAATGGTAAATATTCTTTAAATGAAGCAGCTTATCCTGGCATAAATTTAATGGGAGATATGCTGGAATTACTATTATTATTTAGATCTAACAAATATGTGATGTTAGCAGACATTCGTAAGGCTTTCCTTATGATCAAACTCGGATCTCTCGAAGACCGTAACAGGTTTTGTTTTTTTATGAAGGAAGGCAATAGACTGATTTGTTTTAGATATACCACTATTATTTTTGGGTTTAACGCCAGTCCCTTCATTTTGAATTTCATAATAAAGCACCATGCCCGAATGTTCCCTGCTGATGACTGCTCTGACATGTTGAAGAAAAATTTCTATGTGGATAACCTGATTAAAACAAGTAACTCTGTTGAAATGTTATCAAACCTCTATACAACGGCCAATCATCGTATGGAAAGAGGTCATTTTAATCTTAGATCATGGAATACGAATTGTGAGGAACTTAAAACCTTAATGATAAAAGATCAGAAACTCGTAGAACATGGCTGTGAATTGGAGAAAGTTTTAGGCTACAGGTATTCCACATTAGAGGATACACTTCAAATTTCTAGGTCATCTATTGATCAGCAAGTTACCACTAAAAGAGGTATTTTAACTCCAACTGCAAGGGTTTTCGACCCACTATCTCTGTGTCTACCTGTTACTATCAGAGGCAAAATGCTCTTGAGAGATTTGTGGTCACAGAAATTAGACTGGGATGATGTTGTGCCCGAGGAATACCAGGCTTTATGGTCTGCTTTATCACGGGACCTTTCCAAGCTGGATTCACTGCAGTTCCCTAGATTTGTAATCAGTGAAGCCAACCCAGCCGATTTTTTTATATTTTGTGATGCCTCTAAAGGGGCATATGGGTTTGCAGTTTATAGTGCACAAAATGGCAAGTCCCATTTGTTATTTTCCAAAGCTAAGGTGGCTCCTATGAAGCCCAAAAGTTTACCTACGCTGGAATTGTTGGCTGTGTTTTTGGCCATCAAGTGCTTATTACCTTTGTTGAAAGCCTACTCCCAAATTGAGATCAGAGATATCGTTATATCTGTTGATGCACAGGTTGTGCTGTCATGGCTTTTGTCTGACAACATCAAAACTAAAAACCTGTTTGTAAGAAACAGACTAAAAGACATCCAACAAATGACTGAGGAACTAAAAGAAAAAAGATCGTTAACTGTAAAATTCAGATACGTTCCTACAGATCAAAATCCTGCCGACTTGCTCACAAGAGGAGTAACCTTTGAAAAATTTCAGCAGAATTTAAGCCGCTGGACTTCGGGTCCTGAATGGCTTAGTAAAAGTCCCATAGAATGGCCATCAAGTGAACTTCAGTGCCTAAGCTTAAAGAATAAATCTATTATACAGCCTACGTCATTAAATTACACTGTAGTTAATGTTGAGCCTCAACCGGTGATACCCTTTGGTAGATACTCAGATCTCAATAGATTACTTAACGTTACTACCAACATATTTAAGGTTAGAAATAAAATCAAACATGTAGACCTAGATCCCAGCAACTGTGCTAAAATTTATTTACTTAAGGTAATGCAACAACAAAGCTTTCCTACAGAATTTGCTTACCTGCAATCGCCTCAAGGTAAAGAAGTACCTGAATCAGTAAAAAATTTAAATTTATTCTTAGATGAAAGTGGAATCATCAGAACTAAAGGTAGAATAGGTAAAGTCACTACTTATGATTATGAAGTTATCAATCCTGTCTTATTGGCTAAGGATCATGATTTAACTGAACTTATCATCGTAGAATACCACAAAAGATGTAAACATCTGGGAATTCAATCAACCCTAACTAAAATCCGCCTTTCAGGGTTTTGGATACCCAAGGCAAGACAAGCCGTCAAAAAAGTACTTTCAAAGTGCATCTTGTGCAAAAAATTTAATAGCCTTGCGTTTAAGTATCCTAAGGTTACAAATCTTCCCAAACACCGTGTGAATCTCATTAAACCATTTTTACACACTGGGATTGACTATACGGGACATGTTTGGGTGAAAGGTGATGAAGGTGTAAGTAAAATGTATATGCTTATATTTACTTGCCTAAACATTAGAGCAGTACACATAGAATTAGTTAAAGATATGAGCACTCACTCGTTTATCCTGGCTCTGATCAGATTTACAAATATGCATGGAATCCCATCTCATATTTACAGCGATAATGCCAGATCCTTTATAGCTAGTTGTAACCTTATAGAGGAAGTTTTTGCCTCCTCTGAATTTAATGAACACTTCCAAGTGTATAATATTAAGCATATCAGAATACCTTTATATGCTGCTTGGGTGGGGAGCACATGGGAACGTATGATCAGAACCATTAAATCTTGTTTGTATAAAACAATTGGGCGATCTCGAATTAAATATTTTGATCTCCTTACTATAATTTCGGATATTCAAAATGCCATAAATCAAAGACCTCTCACTTACAGGTGTTCTTCGGATTCAGACATCGAAATAATAACCCCCAACTGTTTTCTTCATCCTAATGCCAATTTAGGACTTGTACTAAAATTAGATGACCAGAATGTTTGGAAATCTGACCCTCCTTCAAGATTAAATGTAGTAAAATCCATTGAAGCACGGGATTCTATGCTAACTAGATTCCGTGAGCTTTGGTATCAAGACTATTTGTTGAGTTTGAGGGAGCAATGTAAAGATTTGCACGAGGTCAATTTTCACAATCGTATCAAGGTTGATGATGTGGTTCTTGTTAAAAATCCTGCCAAGGCTAGACCATTTTGGTTGCTGGGAAGAGTTTTGGAATTAATTGTTGGTGACGACAAAAAAATTCGTTCTGTAAAAGTTAAAAGAGGTGACGGGTCGGTTCAGGTCCATTCTATCAAGCTCCTGTATCCTCTGGAATTATCTTTAACTCACGCACACCATCCTGGAATTGTTCCAGATTCCAAGAGAGTAGTTGATGCTGCAAATTCAAAATCTCCTAATGATGTACCAAATACTAATAGCTCATCTGTTCCAATGAAACAACGTCCTAAAAGGACTAAAAATTTAAAAAGTAGTAAAAACTCTCTTAATAACCCCTATATATACTATTAAATTCAGTTTATCTAAAACAATCTTCACATACCTTAGCTTATAGGTACTTATTGTAAAAAAGAAGAAAAAATAATAACTTTATTATTGGCTATGTTTGCCTTCAAAAAATCAATTTTCCTGAGAACTTTATTATTGGCTATGTTTGGCCTTCAAAAAAAAGATCTTTTTCTTGTGAACTTTATTATTGGCTATGTTTGCCTTCCAAAAAAAAATCTATTTTTCCTGTGGACTTTATTATTGGCTATGTTTGACTTCAAAAGAAAAAAATCAATTTTCCTATTAACCTTTTTATTGGCTATGGTTGCCTTCAAGAAAAAAAAAATCAATTTTTCTATGAACTTTATTATTGGCTATGTTTGCCTTAAAAAAAAAAAATTTTCCTATGAACTTTACTATGGGCCGTATTTGCCTTCAAAGGGAGGCAAATCCAAGTTTCTGCGACCTTTCATTATGGGATAGTTTGCCTTACAATAAGCCTGCTGTGAACCTCCAGCTTAAAAGCATAAGGACCTGTAACTGCAGAGAATTATGTTGCAATGATTTCATATTGCAATTTTGTTTTGGGGGAGAATATTGGAATTATTACGGAGTCACTAGTGTGGTGCCCTGTGATTGGATGAAAAACAACCAATCACGGGCTGCCATTCTAGTTTCCTCCCCGACCCCTATTTGCGCGGCCCCTTCGAACTTTCGGCCTCTTTTGCGGTTGGGACCTGATTGCGAGTACATCCATTTCGCCAGCTCTCCGCCACCAGAAATACGGGACGCACGTGGAGTCCAAGCCGTAATAGCAGCATAGACCAAGGCCGCACCTTTTCTCTTTCATACCAACTAAGGACACAGGAAAGATTTAATTGATAAACGGACACATCACATCTGTGAGATAAGTTTCCCGCAAACCCAATTGTTTGCAACACCTTTATTTTCCTTTTTGCAAATACAGTTTTTTTATAACATTTAACTCTGTGTTTGTTTTTCCTTTCTTCTTGACGTCGTCACATTACTTTGTTACCTCAAACGTTTGGGAAATCCCAATAATACTCAAGAGTCAAAACAATATGCTGTTATCATAGCCCTCCCTACTTATTAGCAAAACTTTTTTCTTAAACATTCCATAATAAACTAATGTTCGGTGTTATACATTTGTAATTTTAGTGCGCCATTATCTCTCTCTCTCTCTCTCTCTCTCTCTCTCTCTCTCTCTCTCTCTCTCTCTCTCTCTCTCTCTCTCTCTCTATGTATGCAATGATTTCGTCGATACTGATTAAAATAGTTTAATAAACAACTGAATTGAACTTACTAAACACCTTTCCTCTTAAAATCGATTATAAGAATTTTTACAATTTTGCAACAGGAACAGAAAACCTTTAACTCTCTCTCTCTCTCTCTCTCTCTCTCTCTTCTCTCTCTCTCTCTCTCTCTCTCTCTCTTTCTGTCTTTCTCTCTTTCTCTCTCCTTGTCTCTCTTTGTCTGTCTTTGGATTGAATTTTTCTTTCTTTTCATTTATTTAGAGGTTAAATGAATTTACATCAACATTACCAAGACGTTACTATTTATACGAACCAATGAGAAAGTTTTAACGTATTGTTTGCAAGAAATTTCTACATCAAATGTTTATGTTGATTACATAAAAATCTTGCATTCTGGTCGTGATGAAGTCGCTGAAGTTGTTTTTGATATCGCTTAGGTTTCTGAAGAAAGTTGTCGAGATGCTTGAAAAAGTGATAGTGGTCGGTTGGTAGGTGAGAGGTCAGGAGAATATGGCGGATAAGGCAGAGTTTCGTAACCCAATTTTTTCAACTTCTGCAGGGCGGTTTAACAATGTGAGGTCCGATATTGCCGTGGAGGAGAATTAGGCCTTTTCTGTTGACCAATGTTGGGTGTTGTTGTCGAAGTTTCTGATGTATTTCATTCATTTTTTGACAGTACTTTTTACTTTACTTGTTGACACGTGGATTCATAAAACCGTAATGTATGAAACCGGTCGCAGACCACCAAACAGCTAGCATGACCTTCTTTTGGTGCAACTCTGGCTTCGGTAAATGTCGTTGACCTTCGTCGGCGTCTAACCACTGAGCTGAGTGTCGCCAGTTATAAAGAACCAACTTTTCATCACAAGTCACAACCTGTTCGAGAAACGGGTCGTTCTTGTTATGTAAAGGAAGGGAAGATGACACTTCATAATGGCGTTTCTTTTGGTTATCGTCCAATTCGTGAGGCACTCATTTTTCAAGTATTTTGTTTTTCGAATCTCTCTCAAGTGGTTCAAAATCGTCATATACGTTACGTCTAATTCAGAAGCAAATTCTTGAACAGTTGTGCGACTAAGGCTCTTAATTGATCGTTGTCAACATCTGATGGCCGACAACGACGCTCATCATCTTCAAAACTCTCGTCGCCACCTAGAAATTTCTTAAACCACCATTGTGCTGTACGTTCAGTAGTGGTTCCTGAGTCAAGCGCTTCGTTGATATCGCGAGCTATTTCAGGAGTTTTTCAGCCTAGGTTGAATTTAAGTAAGAAAATTGTGAAAATTTGCTCTTTTCAATCTTGTATTCAACGTACTTGAAAAGAAGACATAATGTTTTCAAACGAATGTAATTGAAACGATTAGATAGAATGAGAAACGCCCTTTAAAATGATATATAAAGTATATTATATTTATATAGTTTATAGTAAATATATGATATTAAATATATAATATATGTATAGTTTATAGTAAATATATAAAGTAAAGGTATTATAAAGAAAGCTTATCTGAAAGTACATCATTTGAAATCAAAATTAAAAATTCTGCAAGAACTTTCTCGTCCACAGACAAATCAGCGCACCAGATTTTTTTTTTAAGGCCTCGCTGGTCCTGTCGGAATTCTCCGGTGGGGGCACCTCAAACTATTGGCAATAAAACAATCCAAAAGGTGTAAAACCTAGGAGAGATCATTTCTTAAAACTGAACAGGGCCATATCTGTGCCTCTCCCCGACAGATAAGGGTCAGTTAATACCAAAGCGGCACGCCATCTATCAAACCGATTGCCGAGTACGCATCCTCGACTAGTCAGAAGAAGAAAGCGTTTTCCTCTCTGCTTCTTTTTCTGTTTCAATATTCCGTTGGTGTTCTATACTCTTTTGCCCTTTGTCTGCGACTTGAATAAATCGAGAAAACATCACTCTCGCTACAATACGACACTTTCTCGTTCTATTTATAACTCCAAAACATCGACTCATGTCACACTACATCTGTTTTTGCCTGCTGTGTTTTTTTGTTTTTTTTTGGGGGGGGGGGTTGTTTGTTGTTGTTGTCGTTGTTGTTTTTCTTTCTGTCGCCTTTCTTTTCTGATTCTCGAAATAAACATGGCTTTTTGGACGACTCTTCTTGTTTTCTTTCTAAATTTTATTTATACCTACGGTTTTTTTTTTTTGGTTTTTTTTTTTTGCCTGTTAGCTAAGAACAAAGTGTAGTATCTGTACTTATGCTTCATTCTCGGGAGCACAAGATCAAAGTGTAGTATCTTTCTGCAGATGCTGCCATCAAAGTAATATGTGAGGGCAACCCCACATATCAGACCATTGCTTTTGACACAATCAGTTTTGGTCAATGTATGGGAAACTCTTTATACCAATTGTCACCACCAGTTCCCCGCAGAGGGAGCTGGTCCTCCCTTTCCCTCCTTTCTCCACATTAAAAAAATGACCTTGTGCCTAATTTGCTTTCGTGGGGAAGCAAATAAATACCATCTGTTCTGATACTACACATCACTTTTTCTGTCCTCAATCAATGAAAGAGAAATTCTTCTAGACTGAGACAATTTTTATTTTCGAGCCTATCCAGAGTCTTTCTTTCTGAGTGGGGGACTGGATTTCCCCCACATTAAAAACCGACCTTGTGTCTAACTCTGCCCTCTTAGGGGAGGCAAGTAAATAGTAGCATTGTTTTTGTTGGGTTTTTTGTTTTGTTTTTGTTTGTTTATTTTGGTTTTACATCTTGATCTACTCTTACGTTTTGGATTTCAGTTTATTCGCTTAAAACAGCTATCATTCTCAGCACTTACCATTAAGACAAAAAACGCCACTACATTGCGAAACGGTGTAACATTGATATAATAATATATTAAAATTTGAGCGCAACGACTGCGTGCACGCGCGCGTGGTCCACTTTATTTTTGCTCGTTTTCATTAAAAGCAAGCCTGACCTTAAATTATATCCAGTGGTGAGGCCCCAGCTTGTGGGCTTTGGGGAGTGTGGAGCCACCCTTTAATTACCATTGCTACCAGGTCCACTCTGACCCAGAGTGGTAGTACCTGTTAGGGTTCCAACTATGGGTTAAATAGAAACCGACTTGAAAACAACAAATATATTCTATTAAAAAAAATTTCTTCAAAATCTTTGGATTCGGCATTAAATAACCCGAAAAGGGTTGATATGCCGTAAAACAAAAACAACCAACCAACCAAAAGCAAGCCATATTGCCACGTAAGTGGCAATTATTTGGGATTGTGTTTAGCAAGGAACTGTGGAGAGTTGAGTAGGAAACGGGGAGAAAATTCTAAAGTCGAGTAGTCCGAGGGAAGAAACTATTAGAGTAGAAGACTTTCCGAAATCTAGGGATCTCAACAGTATAAGCTGAGCTTTTTCAGCTTATCGAGTAAGTTGGGAGTATGTACGCCGATGGAGGGGGGGCACAACTGCTGTGGATTTTTTAGAGCACATTCCATTTAAAGTACTTGTAATTTTTTAGAGCACATTCCATTTAAAGTACTTGTAAACATGCACAAGGATCCGACATTACGGCGATGGGACAGAGGCCGGAGCTTCGGCGATAATACGGGGCCTATTAGGTTTAAGTTTCTTTTTCTTTCTTTTTTTTCACTTATTTATAAATGAAGAATTTAGTGTAGAGTTCTAATCTATTATTAATTTGCGGATCGAATCTGACTATAAGTATCGTCTTCTTACTTTTCAGGTTGCGAACATTTGTATTGCTGTTGTGTTTAAAATAATGTCGACACACTAATATATAAAAATATAAAAATATGTTTTTATTCTCGGTGACGGTTGGCTGTTAGGAGGGATGCACAGATTAGAATTCCACGGATTGATTCTTCTCGGGCCGAAATCGTCAACCAACCACGATATCCTGACCACCTGAAACACCACTTTTGCGACGGTATTGTCACTGCACCACACCAAGGGCGTTTTATTCGGCTCTTGTCGTTTTACTGGATTGACGTGATTTTGATCGCACACACACCCACACACACACACACACACACACACACACACATATATATATATATATATATATATATATATATATATATATATATATATATATATATATATAATAAAATACCAATACGGAAAATATATAAATGTTTATACCTTTTCTGTATTTATTTCCAATGTGTTGACGTGTAGAAATACGAAAATCTTTTGAAAATAAAAGTGAAAATATTTCTTTCAAAAGTAGTAATTTCGACCGATCCTTCGGTCTTCCTCAGTGTGAATTATGGAAATGGGAGTGTAGGGCGGTCAGGGTTAGCAGCAGGAAGGGCACGGGTATAGCCAATAAGATTAACATCTATTTGAATATAATCCTTCCAACATTTTTGACTTGGAATGGTCAGCAATTTGTGTGGCCTCTATTCAAAACCCAGTCTTTTATAGAACGGTTTTATTTAATGTAACATGTTTATTCAACTCAAAAAACATACAATGTTTACTGATGTATTGGGAAATTTTAAATGGCGCCCGACTCTTTTTTGACACGGTAAGTTTGAGAAAAGAAGTTATAAATAAAAAAAACTAGACAAAATACGGTTAAAAACTCGCCCAATATATGTTACCGTGACATAGGCTGACATATATTCGGTGGGTTTTTAACAGTATTTTGCATATTTTTTTTTTAATTTTTAACTCCTTTTCCTAAACTTACCGTGTCAAAGAGAGAGTCGGGCGCCATTTAAAAATTTTCAGTACATCGGTAAACACTGTATCTTTTTCGAGCTTAATAAACATGTTAAATTGAATAAAAACACTAAAAACATATCCAGTTAGGTAGAAAAGTAGCTTATCATGCCTTTGATAACATTAATTTGTTATATATTTGTTTTTTTTTGACAACTTTTTCGAATCTATGTGCACAGTAATACAAACTCTATTCTTTTTTTATGTTAATTTTATTTACTTAATTTTTTTCTATTTTTGTTCAATCATATTGAAATATCAGTGTAAACCTCTTGGATTTCGGGCTGTTTTATGTATAACGTGTCTCTGTCCGTCTGTGCGTCCATATGTCTCTCCCTTTCTTCTCCCACATACATGCACACTCCTATATACACATATATACTCTTACATACGTAAATATATACATACATGCATACATACATGCATACATACATGCATGCATACATACATAAATAAATGAATACATACATGCATACATACACACATGCATATATACATACATGCGTACATACATGTATACATACATACATACATGCATATATACATATATGCGTACATACATGTATACATACATGCATACATACATACATATATGCATACATGCATACATACATGCATGCATACATACAGGCATACATAGATACATACATGCATGCATACGTACATGATGATGATTGCAACGTCTTGTCAGACGAGTGCCACTCCCTCAGACATTTAAAATCCATGAGCCCAAATACCTGAGGGAGTATCTATACAAAGATGATGTTACAAAGTCTTAGCTAAGTCTCTCTCTCGGTTCAAAATGTTGAGATCCAGCAACAAGCAAGAGCAAGATAGCCAGCAACAAATTAAACTGCAGACCAGCTTAATGCGGGTACTGGTCTTCCGCTTTATGGTTTTTTAAATCAGAGATTTGCTTCTCCTAGAAAGGTTGCCTTCACCACGGCTTACGGGAGCCCTCTCCACCCCAATACACATATACACACACACAAATATACACGGTGCTAGTTGGCCGTTGACCCTTTGGAAGGTCTTGTTTTTAATCCTTCAGGGAGACTAGCCGCCCTCCTCACCAAACAAGTCTGGTGGGGGAACCAGTTTAGTCGCCGGTGACCCGACCATGAGGCAGGTAGTACTGGGTTACATGGTACCAGTAGCATATGACATGACCTGACATACGTACATACATACATACATACATACATACATGCATGCATGCATGCATGCATACATTCATACATACATGCATACATACATACGTACATACATACATGCATGCATGCATGATGATTGCAACGTTTTGTCAGACGAGTGCCACTCCCTCAGACATGCATACATACATATAAAGTGGCAGCTATAAATATATATATATATATATATATATATAAAGCATTGTTTTTAAATTAGAAGCCATCACAAAAATTGGAAGCTCGATATACCGGTTAGAGATATAATATAATAACATTTAATGTTGGAAATAAAACTAAAAGTTAGATATATTGCAATGTTTGAACAAGGAGTTAAATAATAGTAAAAACAACAACAACAACAACAACAATAATAATAATAATAACAACAACAATAACCATAATAAACTTAATTCCGTATATCTTCAGAGAGGGGTACTATAATATATAGGGTTTGTGAGGGGGGAATGGGTAACGTACCCATGTATACGCCTGTGCATTTTTGTGCGCGTATGCGTGTTGAAAATTGAAATATATGGAAACTAAAAACAAAAGCATTGCGAAAACAAAAACTAACTCCTACTGGGGAATGCTAAGTCGTTCTTCCACCGTGCATACTCACTCTGCCCTGTGGAAAAATGGCTTTGGTTGGTTTATATTTATAAAAAAGAATACTCATTTAGCGGTCCAAATCTTTATTGAGACCGCAGATGTGGGTGTTAAGTCTCAGAATGAGTTTCTTTTCATGTTGTCTACTTTTTTGCAGTGTCCAAAAGTTGGAGGCTGTAAGGATGTATTTCATGTTGTCTATGTTGTGGTCTGGGAGGGTGTAGTGTTATTATGTGCTTTGTAGATTTGTCCCTAATTGTTTGTTTGTGGTTGTTGAGTCGAAAGTGGAACTCTCGGCCTGTTTTCCTGACGTAGTTACCCTTTGTGCATCTGGTGCAATATATTATGTAGACTACATTGGGACTGTCGCAGGTGAGCAGGGAGAGTTTAAGTTGAATGTTTGTGCCTGGAGGTGTAAATGTGTCGTTAGTACTAATGTGTTTACACACTTTGCACCTGGGTTTGTTGCATGTTTTGTTTCCTTGAGGTGCGAAAGTGTTGTGTATTTTTGTGGATGTTAGTAGTGATCGTAGATTCGGGGACTGTCCTCTTGCACTGAGTGGAAGCGTGTTGTATATTGTGTTGAGGGTGGAGTCATGCTGCAGTTGTCTGAATACCTGTTTTAGGGGTTTATGAAGTTTGTCGGTGTTATTGTTATCAAATACCATTGGTATTTTGAGGGATGATATGTTGCATTTGTATGTAAGTAGATTTAGCCTGCTTTCCTAATTTATTTTTTAATTATTCTAAGGGGGTAATTTCTATGGAGGAAGTAGTTGGCCAGAATTCCTACTTGGTTTTCGTACTCGATCGGATCTGAGAATATTTTTTTGACACGTAGGACCTGGCTGTAAATAATAGATTTTTTTATATTAATAGGATGGCAACTATTAAAATTAAGATAACCATGGCCATCGGTGGGTTTGGTGTAAAGTGATGTGTGATGTGATTGTTTGTGATGTTTACTAAACCGTCTAAAAATGGGATGTGTGTGGTGGAGTGTTCTGTCGTGAATTTTATGCTGTTGTGACAGCTGTTTATGTGTTGATAGAAGTCCATCTTCGCCATGTGGCCAAATGAGGAAGATGTCATCTATGTACCTGTAACAGTGTAATGGTTTTAGGCGGTAAGTGTGAATGTCTTTCTGCTCCAATATGTACATGCATATGTTAGCATAGCTGGGAGCCATTTTCCCCCATAACTTTGCCTTTTATTTATAGATAGTGTTGGTTGTTGAATGTGAAGTTGTTGTGTGTTAAGATGAATTGTATAATGTTGCATATATCATTAATGTTTGTGTCTTGTAGATTTTCAGTGTGTAAGAAGTTCCTGCGCGCAGATACTCCTTCCTCATGTGGGATGTTGGAATAGAGTGAGGACACAACAATAGTCACAAGAATTGCATTATTTGGTATGATGCCTATCCTATGTAAAATTTGTAGATAGTGTGTGGTGTCCTTAAGGTAACTAGGGATGTTTGACAACAGTGAGTTGCGAATGTTGTCTATATACCCCGAGATATTTTCTGTGAGAGTTCCAATACCCGAAACGATGTGTCGGCCAGGTGGTACAATGCTGAGGGCATTAGCTAAGCGGTATGATTCTGAGGTTTCATTAATTGGTGCCTCAGTGTTTACTGTGTTACCGAGTGGGGGGTGTATGAGTGTGTTGCCAACTATTTTGGTGAGTTTATGGAGTTTTGGGATATTGTAAAAGACAGCTGAGTTGGGGTGGTCTGGCACTAATTTCTCGATCGTGGTTCTAGTGCTGTGGTCTAGATTACTAATTAGGTTGTTAAGTTTAGATTTGAATGTGAGAGTGTGGTCAGTGGAAAGTAATTTGTAGAATTCCTTGTTTGCCAGTTGTGTGTCTATTTCTGTCACGTAATCGTTAGTGTTCATGATGGTGATTGCCCCACCCTTGTCTACTGGTTTTATGCTTATGAGGTGATTGTTTCGTAATGATTGCATTGCTCATTGTTCCTTCTTTTGTTACATTATAATGGGTGTTTTTATGAAGGTTGTCTAGATGTTTTTTGTGAAGGTTGTCTAGATGTTTTTTGTGAAGGTTGTCTAGATGTTTTTTGTGAAGGTTGTCTAGATGTTTTTTGACTGAGATATTGTGTGCGTTTATGTTTAGGTTGCGTCCACTGGGGGGTGTCTAATGTGTGTTTTTTAAAGCTCTTTCCTGTTTGATTGAGATGGAGTTGGTGGCTGCCAGATAGTTGTTATTATGGAAGTATTCTTTCAGTTTTATTCTTCTGGTGTAGTCTTCCATTTCATAGCATAGATACACTGGATTAAGGTTTTTTCATAAGCAGAATGAAAGTCCTTTGCTTAATAGTGTCGTTTCGATTTCCGAGAGTCGGTGGTCTGAGAGGCTGGCAAGGTTGATGTGCTGTGTTCTTTTAGGGACGAGATGTGTGTTGTTATGTTTCCGTATTCTACTGAGGGTTTACGGGTTTTGTTGATTGTAGATGTGTTTCAAAACTTGGTCTTTGCTGATTAATGTGTTTAGTTTTCGTTGTTTAAGTTGTAGGCATTGGTAGAGGTGTGTGAAGTATATTGTGTATAGAGCCCTAGAGGTTTCCATAAATATAGTGTTGGTAAGTATATATATATATATATATATATATATATATATATATATATATATATACATAAAACCAAGTTATTTGGTCGCTGTATTATGATATATATATATATACATAAAATGCAGTGACCAAATAAGTCGGTTTTTCATGAATTTTTAAATATTTTAAATTTTTTGCTGACAACTAAAAGCGTTGTTTACCACGTGCTATTCCAACTGATTCGCTGGTGGATTTGCTTTTGACTTCCATAATACAGCGACGCAGTCAGTCGATAATTTTCGTGCATTTTTAAATATTCTCAATTTTTGCCAACAACTTTCACAATACAGCGATGAATCAATCAGTATTTTCGAAGATGTTCAAATATTTAAAAAAAAGTTTGCAGACAATTAAAGGCATTGTTCGCGACGTACCATTCCAACTGATTCAGTGGTGGATTTGCTTTTGATAATTCAACAACGAGGTCAGTCGACACTTTTGTGGATTTTTTTATGTTTTCGGATTTTTGCCAACTACTAAAAAAAATGGTACTGTTCGATGTTTTCATGGATTTTAAAAATATTTTCGGTTATTTGCAGGCAACTGAAGACGTTGTTTTTCATATGCCGTTCCAACTGAATCATTTAAAGATTTACTTTAAATAGCCTGGGTGCTCGGCGTTATCCGGGTATTTGGAGGTGTATGTTGAGCAAAAAAAAAAGTGGTAGTAAGCAGGCAGGCTCGAACCCGTACCGCGAAGGAGGCAAAGAACATGAAAAAAAAACATAATTTCTTTGCTGTTGCGCTCATCGCCAAATCGAAAGTGACGAATGTTTAAATTAAGGCTATTCAATCGAAGAGAGGGGATGACTTTCGAAAATATCGGCGAAAAAAACGACCCCTCCCTGTGGAAAAGTGCCCAGTTTAGGGTAAAGGAATTAATGTTTTTAGCCAATTTTTCGATATTTGTCGCCCAAAGGGTCAAGCTTCAAAACGATACTGATCTCATGAAAATTCGTCGTTTCTGTCGAAAGTTTTAGGCGGACATACATACATACATACATACATACATACATAGATGCATACATACATAAATTTAACAGACAGGTGAGATTTATATTATAGAAGACAACTAGAAGTCTTAATATTTTCGTGAATTTTAGAACAGTTTCAAATTTTTGTTAACATCTAAAGGCGTTGTTTACCACTGGAATCCCTCGAGAATTTCGTTTTGCGTGATACAACATTAACAACAACGACGAGATCCTTCGTTACTTTCGCCATATATACATCTATATATATAACATACTAGCATTTTAGCCCGGCGTTGCCCGAGTGTTTGGAGGTGTATGTTGAGCAAAAAAAAAGCGTCAATTTTTTTAAAATTTGACCCCTATTATGACCCCTTAACATTTATTGTTTTGGGCTCAAATTAAGTTATTAAATTAGATCCATGTCCAAGGAACCTATATCTAAAATTTCAAGTGTTTAGACCCAAAATTGTCGGAGGAGTTTGGTAGAGTTCTCAAAGGTCAAATCGTTGAACTTCGACCCCTTAACAGCAAAATTTCTTGCCAAAAATCGATCACAAAGATTTTACCAAATCTCAGTACCCTGTATCTCAAATTTCGGGTCTGTAGAGTGAAAATTGATAGGGTTATTGCGTAGGAAAATGTACACACACAGGCACACACACACACAGACACGTTCACTTTTATAGATACACTAGCATGGGTGCCCGGCGTTGTCCGGGTATTTAGAGGTGCATATTGCGCCAAAAAAAGCGATCAATTTTTTTTAACTTTGATCCCTATTATTACCCCTTAACATTTATTGTTTTGGGCTCAAATCCAGTTATTAAGTTAGATCACTCTGCCAGGAACCTATATCTAAAATTTCAAGTGTCTAGACCCAAAAATGTCGAAGGAGTGTGGTAGAGTTTTCAAATGTTAAATCGTTAAACTTCGACCCCTTAATCGCCAAATTTCTGGTCGAAAACCGATCAAGTAGATTTTCCCAAATCTCAGTACCCTGTATATCAAATTTCGAGTCTGTAGACTAAAAATTGACAGAGTTATTGCGTAGGGAAATGTACACAGACAGATAGATAGATAGATAGATAGATAGATAGATAGATTAAACAAAAATATATATGCATACATAAATATATACGGAAACAATATTGTGTGTCCTGTAAACTTTTTACGCAAATATTATGCAAGTATAAATCATGTAGAATATCTGCATTAATATAATTACACGTAATGATTAACTAAAGATGATCATCCCATAAGAAAACCGAAAAAATTAATAGGGAATTAATTAAAATGAATGTTTAAAAGAATATGCAAATTAGCTAGATATTTTGCAGATGAATTCAATTCCATGACCCATATATAAGAAAATTGTATTTCCTTTTTAAATAAATAGACAAGAGAGTTCGCCTGTCTTTTCTGTTTGCTGCTTTGGCTGTCCCCGACGTCCAGAGACCGGCTGCCGGCCCCTGTTGGGCGGGTGAGCCTTGTTTTTATTTTTCTGCCTCCCCGCGAGGCCACTAACTGTCTTGTTTTCGATTTATTTCAGGTTGTCTCTCTTCCCGATTCGATTTAAATAGCTGACCGGTCTGCGTCTGAGGTGGTTGTTCGGAGTCATATCCAACGGAATCCTCAGCCAGGCCAACCGGGAAGAAGACGCAGAGGGGGAGGGTAGCTGGTCCGGGCTCCAGTGCAGACATGCCTAGCCCGGGGTCCGGTTCCCAGAGGGGGCTTCAGCCACCTCTGAGCACCGGATTAGGCCTCGAAAAAACTCTACCGCCACATGGTCCGGGTTCCGCCCCCCTCCCCCGCCTAACTTGGGTTCTGGCGGTCGTGTCCCCGACACGCCCGCCGGTTCAGGCCCAGTAGACAGACCATTAGGATGGGTTAGTGTTGCTCCCCGCACAAAACCCGGTGTTGGTGTTGTCCCCCGCACCGCTAATCTAGGAGAGTCCGTTGCTTTAGGCAGCGACTCTCACGTAACTAGTCATACTGCTGTTCCCGGCAGTAATAGTAGTAGCAGTAGATTTAGGCCAGCTGAAAGAGGTGTTCCGACTCGGTGGAATCACCAGAGGAAGAGGGCTTTAACTGTCAGCCCTCCCGCCCATAGGAGAACGGACCCCCTAGGGTCAGGAATTAAACCAGCAACCTCTGGAGATATCTCAATATTGAGAAACACCGACTCGGAGCAGACGTTTTCGAATGAGATGCCGGACGACAGGGAGGACGCCATTAATATGTTAACACTGCTAGATGAAAAGCTGAACGCCGCGTGGCAAGCCGACTTAGAATTTAGTAGCAGCGACAGCAGCACAGATGAATACAACAGACGACCGCTACGACAAGCGAGAGAGTCGCGTCAACGAGAAAGGAAGGGGGCCGCTCAGACTGAAAAGAAGAATGGGGCAGTTGGTATCACAGCCACAAAAGAACCGGCACTGACCCCTAAACCGTCGTCCCCAAAAGAGAAACTGGGAGAGTGGCCGACGTTGCCAGGGAGTTCTCAAATAATAGACTCGTCAGGCTCAACTATCCCCCCGGGACAGAAATCACCGCTGTTAACAGTGTCACCGACAATGTCGCCGTCGTCGGTAATATCAACACCGCAAACAACCGCGGCAGTAGTTAAAGAATGGGGCCCCCAGTCGCAACTAACTCCCGGGGATTACCGCCGGTTATTCGATACAAAATACAAGGATGTGACCGACGGTAATGTTATTAAAATAGAACCGGGAACTGTGGAACGACTATCAAAGAGAATAATATCGTTAGTCTCCATAGACACAAAGAAACGAGCGTTAACCGGTGTGCTGAAAGACGACATGGCGAAAATTCTGGGGGAATTAAATATCCCCGCAACCTATATCTGCCGTAGGAGCTATGCAGTGTGGGATTTACTACTGCCGAAAGAAGAAGACGCCGTCAAAATATTCAGATCGGAACACACGTGGCGACACATTCGACTTAAGCCGGAATATTTAAGTAAGACGCGGACGAACGTGTCTATTTTGGGAGTCCCCTGTATTCTCGGCCCTGAGCAATTAGGGGCCTTTATGAGTCAATATGGGGACGTAGAGTCCATCATTCCTGTCCGTGGTCCCCGTAACCTTATGGTAGGGGACTACAACCTAAAAATGCGTGTTGACAAGGAAGGACTACAAAACATCCCCCCCATGCTCAGGTGCGACATATGGTCGATGAGTATTATAGTAGAAGGTCGCAGGCCCCACTGTTGGAATTGTCAACAGCAGGGCCATATGGCACGGGAATGTCCGAAAAGAAACCCACAGACAGTAGTAGTAGTAGCAAAGCCGGCAGCAGTGGTACCAGCAGCCCCTGAGAAGCTAACCGGAGGGGGCAAAGAAGCAACAACGTCGGACGGCTGGACTACAGTGGTAAAGAAGAATGGCAGAACCACTAAGACCCCCTCCACAAGAGAGCAGCCCCCTGAGGTACAAGGTCGGCCGGCTCCCACAGTATCGTCAACGGTCTCTTCCACCAACGTTACCACTAAAGAAGTTGTTAGCGGCCAGAAAAGAATGCATCCGGTCTCCTCGTCTGACTCAGAAGGGGAGCAAGATAAGGAAACGGCTACTGTGGTAGAGTACCAAGTGCCGAAAAAGGAAACTAAAAAGAAGGCGAGAAAAAACAAGGAGGCAGGGTTCCGTTCCCCGTCCCCTATGAATGTAGAGAAGACTGTCTCTACGGTGCAGCCACCCAAAACCCCTACCCTAACCCCATTGGCTGAACCAAAATCCCCATCCCTTTTCAATACCCCCCCCAACCGGTGCCCGTTCGTTGTCCCGGGAGAAGCCGGCGACAAAAACCAACAGTGGTAGAAGAGCCGCCTCTGTATCTCCTGTAAGGAGTGAAAAGACGAAAAAGCTCCCCTACCTTCCTGGAGACCGGATTTGCGAAGTAGACCCCCTTCACGCTGACACGTATATAACGCAGCGCCATAGGGGTCTGATTAAGCCGCTTAGAGAAATGAAAATGATCGACGGGAAAAGTGTTACCAACCCTAAAAACTTCCCAGACGCCCCCCTAGTCATGACCTTTGTGCGTCATACAAAAACTGGACGCACGAAGGCCATGTGGAATATGATCGACGACGCCAGGGGGGCGATTCCAGATTTAAAGTTGGTGGAAGAGGGGCATGACTCCCTCAATCAGCTGGCGCCGAGATGCGAAGGTAGGGTTCCTATTTACGTCCACCCTTGTTTGTATAGGGCCCTTAAATTAACGTTTCTCCTGGATGTCGGAGGTATTGCGCGAGATGGACGAGTAACGTCCGAGTTGCTTTCGGGCAACCTCGCCCAATCCTGCGGCACCCTTTCTAGCAAAGACTTTAGGTCGGTGGTTGCGGATATCTAGACACAATGGCCACGTCCTTGAGCTTGTGTAGTTTGAACGTAAGGGGCATGAGGTGCGGAAGCAAAGCCGCTAGTGTACTGAGGGATCTCATGTCGATGAATATAGATGTGGCCGCGTTACAGGAGACTCACTATGATTGCGTTGACGATCATCGGGTGCTGGAGGGGCATTATGATGTCTTTTCAACATACGGTGATAGTCAAAGTAGGGGGGTTTCTTCGTTAGTTAGGCGCGCCCTTTCTGCAACGGTTAGCGTTGTTCACGCGGATGCTGATGGTAGACTGATCGTGGCCGATGTTGCCGTGGCAAATAGAGCGTTTCGAGTCGTCGTGGTGTATGCGCCCAATTGCGCACGGGAGCGGGTTTCCTTTTTCCGGCGGTTGGAGGTGTTTCTCGGGGGTTCGGAACGGTTAATACTAGTGGGTGATTGGAATGCCATCCTTGACCCCAGGGTAGATAAGGTGGGCGGGACAAGCGGGACGGATGGGTGTGAAACCAGTCTGTCGGACCTGATGGCTAGATGCGATCTGGTAGACAGGTATCGGGTGGATCACCCGGGGCGGGAGACGTGGACGTGGCTCTCTAGCAGGCCTTCCGCTTCAAGTACTTACTTGGATCGGTTGTTAGTTAGAAGAGGCAACATAGAATACATATCTTGTCCCACGTTCCACTGGTTGGGCCACTCTGACCACAAACTACTTGTGGCCAGGTTAGACTTAGATAGCAACCCCAAGTTAGCTGGGTACTGAAAGTTAAATATCTCCCTACTGGAGATAGGTGACTTTCGGGAAAGGCTAACTAAACACATACAGAAGGGATTAGTGGGGGCGGTTATCGGGAGTAAGTGGTGGGTAAACGCCAAATCTAGCATTAGAGACTTCTCTGTCAAATATGGCCAACGCCTCGCGCTAGATAGGGCCAAGGCAGAGAAGCGTCTAGAGGATAGACTATCCCGGGCAGTGGCTGGGGGGGATTCCCTAGAAATAGGTTTAGCTAAGGCGGACCTGAGTCGTTTGGCTAACGAGCGATATCAGGGCCAGGTAGTTAGGGCTAGAATTAAAAAGATGCCCAACGAAGCTGTGAATGTTGACAAAGCCGAACGAGTCTATTCGCTCGGGCGCAAATCGGATAACTACATTCGTAAAATTCAGAGCCCGGAAGGGGACTCCTTAGTGTCGGCTCGGGGATTTTTGAGTGGTTTCGAGTGCACTTTGAAGATCTTTTTGCGCAGCTGTCCAGGCTCCGCATCCAGGAGTTTGGCAACTATTTGGCTGGCTTGCCCCGCCTGGAGGCGGCCCGAGCGGCTGATTGCGATGGTCGGGTTACAGAGTGTGAGGTCATAGCTGCTATGAAGCAGGTCGCCTATAACAGATCACCAGGACTCGATGGACTGCCCTACGAACTTTACTTGAGGATGTCGCACATGTTTGTTCCGATTCTGACGGGTGTGTTTAACCACTGGTTTGACACAGGATCTATCCCGAGTCAGGTTACCAAAGGAGTGGTCACACTTCTGAAGAAGAACGACACACATATTGGGGGGATAGATGATTTTAGGCCAATCACGTTGCTGAATACGGATTTAAAAATCCTGGCCCGAGTGCTGGCGAATCGTTTGCAGATTGTTATCGTTGACTTGGTCGAACCGGATCAGAATTACGCTGTGAAGGGAAGATCAATTCAAAATAATTTGCATTTGATACGTACAGTCATAGAAAATTTAGAAGACGACACTGAAGCTGCGCTGATTAATTTGGATCAGTCCAAGGCGTTTGATAGGGTGGATCATCGTTTCCTGATGGCTGTTTTAGAGACCGCCGGATTTGGATTCGGCTTCTGCAGATGGATTTCCATTTTGTACGCTCGGCCGACGGCAGTTGTACAGGTCAACGGGGTGCGGTTGGCGCCGTTCGCGGTTTCTCGGTCGGTGCGACAGGGGTGTCCGTTGTCGCCCTTGCTGTATGTCCTCGCGCTGGAACCATTCCTTCGGAAAGTGAGAACCAGGGTGGCTGGACCGGCCCTGCGCGGAATTTCTCTTCCTGGCGGTGCACGAGCCAGGGTTTCCGCGTTTACCGATGATGTCACCATATTTGTTTCGAGCGTCGTTGATATTATTACGGTGATTAAGGCTCTCAAGCGTTATGAACAAGTTACAGGGGTCGTAGTCAATCTCAGCAAATCCGTTGGCCTGAGGTTGGCCGCTTGGCGGGGCTCGAATGCTTTGCCTGGCGCATTTGTCTGAACGGATGGCCCGGTCCGTATTCTGGGTGTTTGGTTTGGACCCGGTCTATGTCTAGATAAGAACTGGTCGGAGGTACAGAGCAAGGTCGAAGCGTCTGTGAGGGTTTGGCTTTGAAGGGGATTGTCCCTTAAAGGTAGGGCGGAGGCATGCGCCACTTATGTGTTTCCGCTGATCCTTTACCGATTGGCTGTACTTCCTCTGCCTGCGGTCTGCATGGCGGCCTTAACACGTGCGCTCTTCTTACTGTTGTGGAATGAGCGACGGCCGCTTGTCCGTAGACAGGTCTGCACTCAACGTCTTGAAGATGGGGGCCTGGGGATGCCTGACCTGGCTAGCCACAAAAATGCCGAAAGGTTGGCGTTCCTGGGTAGAACTCTGATTGAGGAGTCTGATTGGGGTCCCGCGGTCGGTGCAGCTTTTCCCGACCTTATCCCCAATCATTTAATTGAATGCCAAAGAAGGCCGAGAGGGCAATCAAGATTCTTCAACGAATGCCGAAATGCGCTTAGAGCGATGCCAGGTCCTTGGACCTTGCACAGCCTAGGAGGGCATTATATCGGGGATTAGTGGTGGGGACTGCTTCGGACCCGCTTGGGGAGCGGCTGCAGCTGTCGGATGGGGAGGTTCGCTCTCTATGGAATTGGGCGCCAGGCCGGGGATACCTTAACAATTCCGAATTTTCCCTGACCTGGCGATTGGTTAGAAACGCTCTACCCCTCAATGACATATTGTTTAGAATTGGTATGGTATTTAGTCCCTTTTGTCCACGGTGCGAGGAAGATAGCTTAGAAACCGTAGAACATGCTTTTTATACTTGTTCCAAGCTCCGTGAATTCTAGGAGTATGTCAGTGAGGTCACGGCTTGCATCGTCCCCAATCAGGTGACGATCCTGGATTTAGCATCCGTTGTCTACAACGCAGATCCCTTGTGGCCTAGGGAGGAACGAATGGTGTTCCTAGCGACCTTGGCCGTAGCTAGACTGGTAGTGTGAGTTTCACGCATAGAGATAGGGCGTGGGGGGGGGGAGCCGCCTTCTCATCGGGGTCTGATTTTGTATTTTAAACACCAACTTAAAATCAAAATCAGATGCGATAGAAGGAGGTTATCTCGCTCACAGTTTAGTAGGAGGTGGATTCACACCGCTAGTTTATGTGCGTTTGTACGAAACAGGCTTCAGTACGTGTTCCCTGCCCAGGCATGGCACACGCCGACCGTAAAAGCAACCCCCAGACCAGATCAAGATAATCCCGTAGTGGATCAGTCTCTTAGTTAGTTGGTATAAATGAGTTCCATGTCCCCAATTTTTATTTTTAGGTGTTAGGATACCTCCAAAGCAGCCCAGTCCTGATTAATTTATTTTAGTCCAAACCCGTCCCGATGTTATTTTTCTTGGAGGTCACCGAATATCCCTCCCCCCCCCTTTATTTTGTCCGTAGCTGTGCCCACTCCCTCTTAGGAAGTGCTCCCTTGTTTTCGGCCGATAACGGAAAACAGGAAGCATTTCAAAATTAAATAGGTAAGGGTGGGTCCGTACTAACACATTCACCATTTAACGTTTTATTTGGTTCATTTATTTTTATTACTGTTATTTTTCTTTATTTTGGGGTGTTTTTAAGGCTCTCATTATCCCCGCCCATCATCCGCATATATCATACACATCACAATTTCATCCGCATATATCATACACATCACAATTTCCATTTTGTCATTATTGCATTGTAAATATAAAGTCATTATATATTTTATTTAAAAAAAAAAAAAAAAAAAAGAACTTGTACATATTGTCATCTGGGGCTTTAAGTAGATCCAACTCCTAGAGTGAATGCGGTATTGTGGCGATTGCAACTAGTGATAGGGAATAGACAAGTGGATGACCCCCGACACCCATCTTCCCCCCCCACACCCTTTCTGGCCTCATGCCACATTTAAAAAGAATTAGTTGCCTGTTTTATATAATTTTAACCCTAAAATTCTGTAAAATTTGTGATTTTTCTTCTTAAATAAATATATAAATAGAAAAGAAGGTTTTTAATATGAATATCAATACACACAAAAGAAACACAAATTTATAGGAGTATAGAAGATAAATAGATATGTACAACTCCTACAGCAAACACCACTGGACCGATCATGACCAAACCTGGCATGATGATGGTCCCCCACCTTGGTATGGTGCACACTATTTTTTAAGATCAAGGTCATAGTCTATGTATATATACTCATCAACATATCTGGCGCAGATCTTCATAAACTCTCTCACCTAGGTACGGGGCACACCAAGTTGGGGTTCGCTATCATCCTGGGGGCCACCACCATGGCGTTGGCAAACTTTGTGAATTTGAATGTCCCACGTGAAACTCAGATATGTTTGCTAGTATATATCTCTACAATTATATAAATGCATATCTGAGAAAATTGACCAAGTCCTTTCTACTTATCCTTCAGCTAACATTCACGTATGTGGAGACTTCAATGTTCACAACGTCGAATGGTTGACCCACTCAAACAAGACCGATGATGAGGGGAGGTTCTGTCATGATTTCTCCATTGCCTATGACCTCACTCAGATTGTTCAGGAACCTACCCGTGTGCCCGATAATGACGGCCAGTATGCGAGCCTACTAGACCTTTTTCTCACAACTTGCCCTGAACTATGTTCAGTTTCTGTTCTGTCGCCTCTTGGATCTTCCGACCACTCTGTTGTATCAATTAAGATAAAAATGAAATGTAATAAGTCCCCAGACGTACCACTTCATCGTACAGTATATCGATACACTAAGGCTGACTGGGATAGCTTCCGTACATTTATATCTGATCTACCTCTGCATTCCATGTTTAAAAAGGATGTGTCCTCTATAGTATTAGACCTAACTGAATGGTTAATTGTAGGTATTGACCATTTCATACCCTCTAAAAAGTTTCAGCAAAAACCTAACAGCCAGCCATGGTTCTCTCCAGAATGTGCTGCTGCCATTGCGCACAGAAATCACTTTTTCCACTGCTTCAAACGTAATAGATGTATGGAAACTAAAGCCGTTTTCAGGACTGCCAGCAACCATTGTAAGAAAGTAATAAGGAACGCAAGAGAGTTGTATGCTCAATCTGTTAAGTCCAAAGTAGCTGAGCAGCAGCTTGGTTCCCACCAGTTTTGGCAAATAGCAAACAGAATCCTGAACAGAAGCGTGTGCTCCATCCCAACTATTATCAATGGACCTGAGGTAATCTCGTCAGCATCAGACAAAGCCAAACTCTTTGTCAAGAACTTTGCAGCTAATTCTATCCTTTGCGACCAAGACCGCCAACCCCCAATATTTCCTCCTGTATCAGAAAACACGATATGTGATATACGTATATCTGTACGTGATGTTGCCAAGCTAATCAAAAACCTTGATTCCAGTAAAGCAACTGGCCCTGATGGTATTCCAATTATAGTACTCAAAAAACTTCAACCTGAACTAGCGCCCATACTTACAAAACTGTTTAAACGTTGTCTTAAGGAGAATAGTTTCCCATCTCCCTGGAAAATCTCATCAGTATGCCCTGTATTTAAGAATTCAGGTGATCGCTCATCCCCCTCTCAGTACAGGCCAATAAGTCTCCTGTGCGTCATGAGTAAGTTGCTAGAATCTGTGTTAAATACAGAAGTAATCAAACATCTCAACAAAAATAACCTTCTTAGTGACACTCAATATGGTTTCCGTTCTGCTAGATCTACAGCAGATGTCCTTACAGTTATATCGCATAGGATTAGCAAATCTCTCGACGGTGGCAATCTTTCTAGGGCAATTGCTCTTGACATATCTAAAGCCTTTGATAGGGTATGGCATAAAGGTTTACTTCATAAGATCGCTAGCTATGGTATAGCTGGAAAAGTCTTCTCAATTATTAAATCATTTCTTTCTGATAGGTTCATAAGAGTAGTAGTTGAGGGGCAAAAATCAGAAGCTCACAGTATTAATGCCGGTGTCCCTCAGGGATCCATCCTGGGCCCAACTCTTTTCCTGATCTACATTAATGATCTTCCAAATCATATCCTTACATCATTTGTAGACATTTATGCTGACGACACTACCATTTATGGTACCACATCTAAGACAGTAAACGAGCAAGTACTCTCCAATTCTCTCTCCTCTGATCTTGAGCATGTAGTACAATGGGGAAAGGAGTGGCTGGTTACTTTTAATGCATCTAAAACCAAGCTTCTCTCTTTACATCATCAACATTTTAATCCACATTTGTCATCAATTGAAATGAATGGCTCTCGTCTTCAGGAGGCCTCAAGTTTTGACAAGCTTCTGGGCTTGACCATTACTCCTGATCTTAAATGGAACACGTATATCAAATCTGTTGCCAAGGCCGCTGGAAAAATGGTGGGATCTTTCTATCGATCCAGTAGATATCTCACTGCTGATGCTATTCTCTATCTATATAAGAGCCAGGTACGTCCAAGGATGGAATACTGTTGCCACATCTGGGCAGGAGCTGCTAGAAAGGACTTGTCCTGCCTTGATAGAGTTCAAAATAGACTTCGTAGCCTCGTAGGAGATGTCCTTTTCTCCTCCTTACAACCTCTATCTCACAGAAGAGATGTTGCGAGTTTGTCTCTGATGTATCGTTATTTTCATGGAAAGTGTTCAACTGAGCTTCAATCTATGGTCCCCCCTCGCCAAACTTTCACAAGAAACACTCGTCTAGCTGTAAACACTATCAATAATTTCCCCCACTCTTTATCTGTGCCTAAACCTAAACATAGATTCCATGAACAAAGCTTCTTTCTTAGAACTGCACGCCTGTGGAATTGTCTTCCGTTTTCCTGCTTTCCGGCTGACTACAATATGGTTGTGTTCAAGTCTAAGGTAAATAAGTTCTTGATGAGCCGTTCCATATTCCATATGTACACTCTTTAACCCTTATCCTTGAGTGGCCTCTGGGCCTTGATAATGTGGTGATGCCTTTGTAAAAAAAAAAAAAAAAAAAAAAAAAATGCAACTTTGTGTCTATGTGTGAGTTTGTTCCTTATAGATTCCGAAAAGACTGAACAGATTTTCTTTAAAAATTACAGAAATTTAGTGTATAAGTCTGGGAGTGATCTTAGTTAAGTTTTATTCTAGAATACCCCCGATAATTACCGAAAATCGATAATCGAAACCGTTATTTTTCATGTCGTCGCTTAACAACAATGAAAATTCTACTGTAGGTAAGTTGAAAGCGTGTTTTTTTTGTTTGTTTTTTGTTTTTTGTTTTGTTTTTTGTTTTTTTTGTTTTTTAGTATTTTTGCATGACGTGGTCTGTAGGTTCAAATTCCGCACGTAAATTTTTAAAAAATTTTTCATTAACTGCAAAGAATTTCATAAGACTTGAAAATGTACGTGTTTTTCTTTTTTTGTTTGTCTGTTTTTTGTTTTGTTTTTTTGCATGACGTGATCTGTAGGTTCAATCCCAGCAGGTAAATTTCTTAATGTTTTTTTTTTCGTTAACTAGAAAGAACTTTATATAAAATTATTTTATAAAAGAAACAGTAGGTTCTCTAGAGTGAAACATATATTTTGGACAAAGTTACTGCATGGAGGCATGTGAAGCTTCCTCCCGGGCGATTTCACGGATTTCGTCGACAATAAAAATATAGGAGTGCGAAATATAAGTTGATCATCATTCAATCCCGGACAACGTCGGGTCTCCCTGCTAGTATATATATATATATATATATATATATATATATATATATACACGCGGGGTGTAAAATTACTAGTTTTGTGCCTAGCATGCAATAACTCACTTCACGGGCAGGTAGGAGCTTTTCAATCCTGGTCAAGAGTTTGCCTAAGATATGGAAAACGCTGACAATACAAGCTTGCATGCAGTTGTGCTTGGATTCTGTGGCATATTTGGCACCAATTAATGTAATTATCTGCATTAATAAGTGTGAATGGTTTTACACAATTCATTGTGTGGGTGATCCATGAATTTACTCACTCTGCTTTCCGAAAAATAAAAATAGAATGCAAACCAATGTTTCAATTGAAGATACGCTATCAAGCCAATCTTTGTAGAGCACGAATAGGAAACGACGCTTGCTCAACTCGTCACTTCTGAGTTAGGCGGCTCGGCCTGTAAGAGAAGGACATGCCTTGTATCACACATGCGGTACACATACTGAAAGCAGAGTATAATAGGATCAATGTATAAACCTTCTAGGTCAAATATGACGAGAGTCCGTCATATATAGACACTATTTCTGTGTGTGTGTGTGTGTGTGTGTGTGTGTGTGTGTGTGTGTGAGAGAGAGAGAGAGTTCTCTATGGACACCGAAACCGCTTAACCAATTTTTATTTTCATTTCACACAAACGTACTTTATGTGTCTGGAAGTGTTCTTAAGTAGTTATTGCATCAGAATACCTCCGATAAGTATCGAAAATCGATGATCGAAACAATTTAATAAAATAAAGAAAGGTCTGATTTTGGCCAATGTTAACATACCTATAAAGTTTAACATCACAAGTGCATTTGAGAAATTTTCTAACCGCACAAGCAGAAAGGCTCTGCCTATAAAATCAACAGCAGATTCTTTGTTAAGACACGGGCGCTTTCGAAATGAACGTTTCTATTTAGAGCACAATTTAACCATGATAATTGACTTTTGCATCTTTACATTCAAGCCATTATATAAAAATATTTTTTTTAAATCAACAGTAGGTTTTCTAGGTTGCAATGTTGAATACAATGCAATGTGAACTAAGTGACAGCGAGGAGGCATATGAAGCTTCCTCTCGGTGCATTGTGGTGAATCCCCGACTAGAGCAGGCAATTAATCGATTTGATTGGAAAATGAGCGATTTCACCAATTTTGATAACAATAAAAGTATTGGAAGTGTATTGGGACATTCGTTGATCCTCATTACGTCCTGAGGAACGTCACGTCTCCCTGTTAGTATATATATATATATATATATATATATATATATATATATATATATATATATATATATATATATACCCGACTGTCGTTTGGCTTTCGATTCTGGCTTGAGGTAGTTGCTTGTCTAGCCGCACGAAACATGTGTAAATGAACAGATAAAACGGTAATAAAAAATAAAACACATATTAAGCACTCTCTACAGGTTTTACTAATTACCATTCTTACCAAATATATATATATATATATATATATATATATATATATATATATATATATATATATATATATATGCTCTACAAATATACACATATATATATATATTTATATATATATATATATATATATAGTTATTCTCGAGTGGCCTCAGGGCTTTGCAAAGTAGTGACTCATATATATATATGAGTCACCCTTATCAAGACCCAGACGCCACTCGAGGATAACTGTTAAATAGTGTACAGTAGTCAATGGGACAATATCATGGTAATCGTTAGAAGTGTAAATTTAGTAAATTGGATTACTTAAGGGGAACCGCTCATCCAGAACTTTTTTACGTTGGAGTTGAAGAAGATCATACTCTTGGTTTCTGACTGTTTCTATGTATCGGGGTCTCAGCTGGTTAATGTTTTTTGTGGAAAAAATCCGCCCTTTTATAATGTAAACCATTCTCCCAATTCTTCTTGAGATTATGCCTTCTTCCCAAAAACTGTTCCCTGCCCGATAATTTTTGAAGAAAACTTTATCCCCGTCATTGAAAGTCTTGTACCTTACATTATCCTTGATACTTTTTTTTTACTTTTTCTCTTGGGATTAACCGGTCGACCACCGAACATGCCTTCCTGGCAAACATAATTTCAGCTGGGGATAATTTAGCATTTGTATTTGTATTTGGTGTTATCCTATATATTGCTAAGAATTTTGTAATGCTTTTTTTTTCTTCCGTGTCGATGTTATTATTCTTTTTTAAAGCTCGTTTAAAAGTATCGACAAATCTTTCTGCTTGTTCGTTTGATCGAGGGTTAAAAGTTGGTGTTGTAATGTGTTCAATGGCCAGTGCCTCACAGTAGTGCTTGAATTCTTGACCTGTGAACATAGTGCCATTATCACTAACAATTGTTTTCGGAACTCCGAACCGACTAAATACCTCGTCCAGCGCTTTTATTGTGTTTGCTGCTGTAGGGTGTTTGTATTTAAAAATTTCTGGCATTTGGCATACTATCTACGATTACTAGGTAATAATATCCCTTCAGAGGTCCCGCGTAATCGATATGGATGCGTGTCCAGGGTACATCCGTTTTGGGTCAATGTTGCGTCCGTATGGGGGGGGAGATCTTGCGGCTAGGTGGCAACCTCTACATAATTTCATCATTTTCTCAATGTCCTGATCCATTCCAAGCCAGTATGTGAATCCTCTAATTGGGGCCTTCATTCTAGAGATTCCAGGATGTCCCATGTGGAATTCCTTTAAGATTTTCTTTTGTAATACTTGCGGTATTACCACTCTGTTTGCATACATCAGAGTTTCATCACACATAGAAAATGGAAACATTTTTAATCTTTTTCTATTGTTTTCGTCTTGTCCCACTTGTTTTTTTTTTAATTTTATTAATATATTCATCTGTGTTCGCTGCTTTCTTTATTTCCTCAAGTGTAACAGGAAGTTCCCTAACAGTATTTATTAATATATCTGTTAGTTCATTTTCTTCTTTTAATGCTGCTGTTGCAATATTTTGGACGAAGAATGGGGGTAGCTATTTATTTGGTGTCCACCACACCAAAATGTGGCATAAGGCCGGAAGGTGGAAATAGGCAAGCTCCCCTAAAGGAGGGGCACTCTTGCCTCATCAAAAATTGCATGGACACACCCGTCGGCATTCCCCGGTAGGAGCGCCTCAGGCGACAAGCAATTAACTTGCCCCACCGGAAAGCCCGGTGGCAAGGCCTGGGAGGGTGGATCTCCTAGGTAGTACCTAGGCGGCGTACCTCAGTCCAACAGGTGTTGGACCGGTTCCCAGCCCCTCACCTGTTGGGCTAAGTGTCAAGAACGGATCCTTGACGAGTACTAATACCCTGTCTCCCTGCAGCCGAAGCCGCTAGGAGACACATCCCATCCTAACGACGAAAAATGGGGTATGATCCCGCACAGTCGGACGATTCTATTTATAAACGATGCTGCTAGGGACTGACGAATCGAATTAATTCACGTTCTGCTACCAACCAATCAGAAATCAGAATTGCTTCATAAATATTAAACCTTTTCTGGGGCAATTTCACATGAAACTGTCTACTGCAAACAAGTCACCTCTCAAGACTTGTTTAGAACAACGAACCATCGGAAACGTTTCTGAAACTAAACATGGCTTACACTTCTAGAGGTTATGCGCCCAGCGTGCGTCTTTATTTCGATGGATCCGAATCAAAATTCGAAGTGTGGCAAGTTAAATTTCTAGGATATCTACGAATCCAAAAGCTGCACAAAGTACTTCAAACACAACCTGAAAACAGAAACGACCCCGACTTCATTGAAAAGAACGCAACTGTCTTTGCGGAATTAATACAGTGTTTGGATGACCGAATCTATCACTGGTAATGAAAGAAGCCCTGGACGATGCCTGCAAAGCATTAAACATATTGACAGAGCATTATTTATCGAAAGGAAACTCCAAAATTATTTCTTTATACACTGAACTGACCTCTCTAAAACGAATGGAAGCCGAAACTATTACTGATTATATTATAAGAGCCGAAGCGACTGCAAATTCTTTAAAAATGTCTGGTGAAGTTATAAGTGACAGTCTGTTAATTTCCATGGCCCTTAAGGGATTACCTACTGATTTCAAGCCATTTACCACCGTGATAACTCAGAAAAAAAAAACCATGACTTTTAGCCAATTCAAGGTAGCGCTCAGAAGTTACGAAGAAACTGAAAAAATGATCACAGAAAAAAACGAATCCACAAATATCATGAAATTTAAAAATGCACACATAAAAACACTAAAATTAAATTATACCCATGCCAGGAATAAAAACCGCAACTTTGCCAAAAACAATTTTTCTCCTAAGAAAAGTACAAAAATTATTTTCTATAATTGTGGACGACCTAATCACAAGAGTTTCCAATGTAGATACAGGACTCAAAATGGCGACTCCATTAAAAATGTAGAGAGCTCTGTTAGCGAACATACATTTTTATTTTCGTGTTCGTTTAATGCTTCAACAAACAATAATAATTTTCTTGTCGATTGTGGGGCCACGGCACATGTGATTACAAAGGAATCTGATTTTATCAATTTTGACCCCAACTTTAAGCCACAAAATCATTTTGTAGAACTAGCTGACGGGAGTCGAGTAAATGATATCGTTTTTAAAAGAGGCAATGCGAAAATCTCGCTAAAGAACAATAAAGGTGAACTGTGTTTCTGTATTCTAGAAAACGCTCTTCTAATCCCAAAATTTAAACAAAATATATTTTCTGTACAAACTGCCACAAAACAAGGCGCAAATATAAACTTTAGCCCCAATAAATCAAAACTGGTATACCCGAATGGAACTGTATTCGACATTAAAGAAAATGGAAGACTATATTATTTAAATAGCGTAGTCCCATCGAAAACCGCCTGCCATGATCTACAGACATGGCATAAAATTCTTGGACACTGCAATATTCCTGATATCAAAAAGTTGCCGACTGTAGTTGATGGAATGCGAATACAAACATCAAAAACCTTCAACTGCGACGTCTGTACGCAAGGGAAAATGACAAACTATCAAAACAAGATACCAGACAAAAAGGCCAAAAAAATCATATCAATGGTGCATTGTGACTTGAACGGTCCTGTAGAACCGATGGCCAGAGAACATTATAGATATGTGTTGAATTTCGTAGATGACTATTCAGGTTTAATAATGGTTTACTTTTTAAAGAACAAATCTGATACCTTGCTAGCAACTAAAAAATATATAGCCGACATGGCCCCCGACGGCGAAGTCAAGTGTATTCGCTCTGACAACGGTACGGAATTCACCAATAAAGACTTTGAACTTTTACTAATTAACCATCATATCAGGCATGAAACATCAACTCCTAGATCGCCACACCAAAACGGGACTGCTGAACGTGCGTGGCGGACACTTTTTGAAATGGTAAAACGCCTACTCATTGAATCAAAACTCCCTAAAAACCTCTGGACGTACGCACTTATGGCGGCAGCCTATATACGCAACAGGTACTTTAACAAAACACTATCTAAAACTTCATATGAATCTTTCTGTAGTAAAAAAACAAATTTAAGCAGAATGCATATATTTGGTTCAATTTGCTTCGCATATATAGATAAAAAGAGTAAATTGAATATTAAAGCCGACAGAGGTATATTTCTTGGATACGATAAAAACGGTCCAGCTAATTTAGTATTTTTTCCAGAAAAAATAAAATAAAAAGAATCCGATGTGTAAAATTCACAGACACGTTTAATTTTACAGACGAAACCCCGTCATATGAAGAAGATGAAATTATATTCCCTCAAATAATTAAAACAAACGAAGACAATAAAAATGACGGAGACAAGAGTGTCCATGATGATGATGATGATGATGATGATGATGATGATGATGATGATGATGATGATGATGATGATAAAGTCGAAAGATATCCCAAAAGAAATAGAAGGCGACCCGATTTTTTGTGGTCGACAATATAAAATATTATCAAATCGACTATTACTATTCAATGGAAAATGCACCAAAAAGCTTTAACGAAGCAATTAATTCAAAACATTGTGATGAATGGAAAATTGCCATGAAAAAAGAAATAGATGCCTTAACCGAAAATGATACCTATACGGTAGTGCCTCTCCCAAGAGATAAACATGTTATTTCTACAAGATGGGTCTTTACAAAAAAGACTACAGCGTCAGGCGTAGAACAGTACAAAGCTAGATTTGTTGCTAAAGGGTACTCTCAGATTTGCGGTATAGAATACTTTTCTACGTTTTCACCAACCACAAACCTAACGACAATCAGAATTTTACTGCAAGTCGCATCACAATATGACCTAAACATCCATCAAATGGACGTAAAAAAATGCTTATTTGAATGCCCCAATAGACTGGGAAATTTATATTACCCCTCCAGAGGGATTCATAATGAAAAATAAAAATAGCGTGTGGCGACTTAACAAGTCATTACATGGTCTAAAGCAAAGTGCTCAGTGTTGGAATATAGTATTTTATGATTATATTATTAAACAACAATTTAGACAATGCGCTGTAGACCCCTGTTTATATACCCAACACAAAGACGATAAGCTACTGATTTTGGTTTTGTGGGTCGATGATATTCTAATCGCATCAAATTGTGACATAATGTTAACTGATGTTAAGAACAAATTAAGTAAAAGATTCAAAATGACCGATCCTGGTTTCTGGGGATATAATTTACTCAAAGCAAAGGACTTGTTACGATGACTTAATCGAGATAAATCGACAAAATACTATTAAAATTTGGAATGGGAGAGTGCAAGAAACGCTCTACACCGGTCGAAAATGATATTAATAAAAATATACACAGAATCTGAAATAATAAATGACAAACAATACCGCGAAATTATAGATAGTCTTATATATTTAATGGTTGTAACCAGGCCCGACATATGCTATACGGTAACAAAACTGTCACAAAAATTATCACGACCGGCAATGAAGGATTTAAACAGAGCTAAACAAGTCCTGCGTTATTTAAAAGGAACCAAAGAACAGAAGTTAGTATTTAGAAAATCAAGAAATTCCCTAAAATTAGAAGCCTTTTCGGATTCAGACTGGGGAAACGACGAAGATCGCAAGAGTATATCTGGATATTGTTTCAAACTCTCAGAAAATAAGCCTATTATTTCATGGAAATCTAAAAAGCAGCAGATTGTATCTCTCTCTACGTGTGAAGTAGAATTTATCGCGATCACACACACGACCCAGGAAGCACTCTACCTTAAAAATATCCTAAAGCTATTTTAGAGCCAGAATTAACTAAAAGCCCCATAGTAATTAATTGTGATAATCACGCCAGTATCGTCTTAGCACAGAACACGATAATCAACGAAAGATCTAAGCATATAGATATAAAATACCATTTCATAAAAAACGAGGTGAAAAAGAAATCCATTATTTTGAATTACATATCATCAGAACAAAATATCGCTGATGTATTCACGAAACCCGCAACAAGAATAAAGTTACAGCGTTTTTTTCTCAAAACTTGTTAGGGGATTCGACTGAATATTGTTTTTTCACTGCCCTGTATGTATATAGATTTCTATATATAAAAAAATAGCCCTGGACAAGACGTTAAACTGTATCCATTTTATTTTTTTATTAACACTTCAACCTACTAATGCGTAACTAATACTTTTGCTGAAAAAAAAAGTCACTTAAAAAAACTCTTTGTAATTTTCCTTTTCGACAAAATACTTTTTGCATGCTTATTTTAAGGCGCGCAGAAATTACAATTGACTTTTATTTTTTGTTTTCTTTCTTATTTTTCAAAAATGTCCTATCTTTTTTTTTTGCATTGTTTTCATTAACAAAAAGACTCTTTAAACGGGTACATATTGCATGTATGTTTATTTTTATGTATATTTATGTATATGTATGCGTTTTTCTTTTCTTTTCTTTTTTTTTACAAAACTGCATAATCAAATTTAAGAAATGGCTTCTTTTTTCACGCACCCACCCCTTTTTAAGGTTAAAATACCTTCCATTTCTTTTATTTCTCTTCTCTGTACACATATATATCTGTTTTGACATTTGAACACAATTAAAAATGGCGTCTTTTTACATGCTAAAATTCTAAGATCCAAATGATTTCTAATTTTTGTTATGTATAATTGAATATAAAAAATATATTTATTTTTGAGCAGAACGAACACAAAGGACTTCCCCATTATAAAAAATAGCGAAGATGTTGCAATATTTTGGACGAAGAATGGGGTATGATCCTACACAGTCGGACGATTCTATTTATAAACGATGCTGTTAGGAACTGACGAATCGAATTAATTCACGTTCTGCTACAAACTAATCAGAAACCAGAATTGCTTCATAAATATTAAACCTTTTCTGGAGCAATTTCACATGTTTTTTTTCTGTCTCGACACGGTAAGAATACTTTGCTCTGTGGAACTGTCTACTGCAAACAAGTCACCTCTCAGGACTTGTGTGTAATAACGAACCATCGGAAACTGTTCTGTCTACTGCAAACAAGTCACCTCTCAAGACTTGTTTAGAACAACGAACCATCGGAAACTGTTCTGTCTACTGCAAACCAGTCACCTCTCAAGACTTGTTTAGAACAACGAACCATCTAAAACGTTTCTGAAGCTAAAAATGGCTTACACTTCTATAACAGTTTCTTCAAATTCAGTTTTACTGGGGATCAATCTCGACAAACCATCTGCATGTGCAATTTTACAAGAGACTAGGTGTTTCATTTTGAAATCGTAATTGAGCAAAATAATACTCCATCTCAGTAATTTATTTACCGTATGATTAGGAATCCCTTTTTTCGAACCAAAAATCGATAGTAATGGTTTATGATCCGTTTCCAAAACGAAAAATCTTCCATGAATGAATCTCACGGCATCCACAATCGCCAAACCCTCTTTTTCGATCTGACTGTACTTTTTTAGCGGGTAATAAAACCCTCGAGGCGTGAGAAATTGGTTTAGTAGGTCAATCTTTCATTCTGTGTAGAAGCACCGCTCCTAAACCGTATTCGCTCGCATCTGCCGCTACAATTAGATCCTTTTTCGGATCGTAATGTGCTAACGCTAGATCCGATAACAGACATCTTTTAATTTTTTGGAATGCTTCCTCACATTCTTTTGTCCAGAGCCATTTTTTATTCTTCTTCAATAATTCATTTAATGGTGCTCTTAGTTCGTGCATATTTGGGATATAAGAAATATAGTAGTTTGCTTGACCCAAGAATGACTGTAACTTCACTACATTGTCTAGTCTAGGCATGTCTCTAATTGCTTCTGGCCTATTTGGGTTAGGTCTTCTACCTTTCCAATCAATTATTTGTTCCAAATATTCAATCTTGTCCATACCAAAATTACATTTTTCGAGAGCCACTTTAAATCCGTAGTCTTCTATTTTCTCGAATACCTTCCGAATATGGTTTTTATGTTCTTCAACATTTTTGCTTCTTATCAAAATGTCGTCTAAATAAGCCATTGCAAAATCCAAGCCAGCTAGCATGGCATCCATAATTTGTTGGAATAAGTTTGGTGCTACTATCAACCCAAACGGCAATCGTCTTAGGGAAAATAATCCTTTATGAGTATTGTCAGGTATTTAGAACAATATTCGTGAACTTTGACCTGCAGATATGCTTCTGACAAGTCAATTTTTGTGAAAATTTTTCCTCCATTTAACTTAGAAAATATTTCCTCAGGAGTAGGGAGTGGATAGTTATAATCCTTTAAGGACTCATTCAATCCAGTCGAAAAATCTCCACATACCTTGATTTTTTTATTTTTATTTTTCACATAAACTGTGGGTGATGCCCATTCAAAGTAGTCCACGTTTTTATTACTCCGATTTCTTCGAGTCTATTTAATTCTTTCTCAATTATTTCTAAAGCCGAATACGGCACCTTCCTTTTGGGTTTAAACACCGGTTTCGCTTCCTCTTTCGGTTCAAATTACACTTCCGTTTTAGTGCAGCAACCCAGACCTTTAGAAAATACATTTTTAAAATCCTTCTACAAATCCCCAAAACATCTTCCTGACAGTTTGGGACTTTCAGATCCTGTCACATTTACTCTTTTTTAAAATGAGTTTATTGGTTTCTTCCATAAATTGAAAAGTATCATCAAATCTATAAACCGAATAGATTAGAATTTTTTCCAGGTATCACATACGTTTTAGTTTTTAACGTCTTTTCATTCGGGGTCACATTAGTATAAAATTGACCCTTAAATTTTAATCTATTTCCAGACGTTCCTCTGGCAATTTTCTTTGTGTTTTGCGGCTTTGGAGAACCAATTTTCTTCCATGTTATTTCATCAATTAAGGGTATGTCACTTCCAGTATCCAAAAACAGTTTACTTTCCGGCCATTCAATCTAACTTCAATATATTTCCTTTTTTACCAAACATGGACTCTTTTTTAGAATCAATGGTCTTTATTTCAGGCTTACAATATTTCTCCTTTTTGCATACTGTTGACTTGTGTCTTTTACGCCCGCACTTATAGCATATTTTGCTTTTGAAGTAGCACTCTTTTGTGAAGTGATTCTTTCCTCCACACGTCTTACAGTATTTTTTTATATAGTGGTCACCTTGCTTTACCCTTTGTATTTTGTCAACATTTTTCTCTTCGATATTAGTATTATCCTTTTTTAAATTTAGCAGTTTCTGACATTTCTCAGTAACTTTCGGTAAGGTTATTTCTATGTCATGGCTCATACTGGATAATATCCTTCAAGGATGTTAACCCTTGTACAAATATCAAGCATTTAAACTATTATAGGTCTTTCAACTTAAATAACTTGCATTGGACATTTACTCTCCCATCATAGGCGATAAAGAAAGTCTTCACCACCTTGTTTCAAAATATTTAAACACCTATAACGAGTATAAAATAAGCTATCCCATTCCCCGAAAATGTTCGATAAAATTTCTATAGTCTCTTTAAAAGAAATATCTTCGGGTTTCCTTGGGAGTATAAAATTGCTATACTTGGTATTTTCATGGCAACCCAGTTGTTGTAACAGTAAAATAATTTTTTCTTCATCCGACCAGGCCTGACATCGTTTGGAAAAAATATTTTCGTATCTACAATAATATGCTGAAAACGTTAAGCCTTTAGTTGGTTCATATAAAAATTCTGACCGCGAATTTGCAATTCCTTCCGGAGTGAACCGATAATCGTTTTTTTTCTTCTTGTTTCATTAATATTGTTTTTAATACGTCATTTTGTTTTAACTGTTCTTTTTGTAAAAATTCCGTCTGACTTTGCTGAGCTGCCAGTGCTAATTGTATCGTTTTTGTAAACTCGGCTAATTGTTCCATGTTGAAGAATTTTTTTAAACACAGAAATAAAACAAAAAGGTTAACAGTACCTGCACAAAGCATTAAATAAATTCACTGAATATTTTTTAAACCACAAAAAACACATTCTTTTGTAGACAACGTTTTTGCAACACACACGAAATTTACACTGAAACACAGCCTACACGTGTTTTTTTCGCCGTATTTTTTTCTTCTTGTGAAACAAAAGAAATTTGAAATGGACACTTTCAAAAATTGTTCTTGTCAATGCTTCGTGAAATATCAATTTCTCTTTTTTTTTCAGTAGGACCGTAACAGACTGAATTAAAAAAATATAACTTACTTTTTTGTGTCTTAGCTTTTTTTCAGTAGTTGAATTTATCCGTGCAGTATTTTCTTCTCTTCGTTTTCCAATATCTTTGGCTTAAAGTTCCCTTTTTGTGAGTTCGAATCCTGTCGCCATTTGTTATAACCTTACTTTAAATAAGAATACAGCAAGAAACACGGGGTTATGGGTGAAAGATAAAGGGGTTTATTTACAAGAGAATACAGGTGACATAAGTTACTCGATATCTTCCTGTCTTTTCTCCTTCTCTCTAAGGCACGTGAGAAGGTATAGTTCATTTCATCTATGAAGGGATGTTAGGTCATTCCATTACATCAATATATATATATATATATATATATATTTATATATATATACATACATACAAACGTTTCCGTGATAACATAACGTAGAGTCAGGTGAGCTTTCATGTTCCTGTTGACAGTTGGGAGTCCCTAGCGTATGATCGTAAGCAGTGGAGGGTACTGATACTGATATACAGGGGCGCAGAACACTTTGAAGCAGCCAAGATGGATCGAGCGAAGCTCAAGAGAGCATGTAGGAAACGAAAAACCTTGTCGCCTAATCATGGAAATTTCGGATCTGTAAGGTGTGTGACCGGGATCTGTTGTCTAAGGCAGGTCTTATTAATCATATGAAAGTGCACAGTGATACGGGTTCCGTTACTGTTAGTTTCATCTAAACCAATGACCGTCTTCAGTGCTGTCATGTCTGCTTGAGGGTGTGCAAGTCGCTGGCAGGACTGAAAAGTTATCCTCGGGCACATGGACGTTCAGTGACTGGGGGAGTTGCACTCGTCTGACAAGACGTCGCAATCATAATACACACACACACACACACACACACACACACATATATATATATATATATATATATATATATATATATATATATATATATATATATATATATATATATATATATATATGACAGAGGGACAATTGATTTGCTGAATGTCTACAAAATATACGCCTATAAAGTAAATTAATCTGTAAATCAATAATATAGAAAACATATGTACAATTTTCACATAATATGGCGGTTGACCTTCTTAAACCCCAACAATTAACCAATAAATCAATTTAACAAATGTGAGCTCTAATCTGTTGTTAGTTTGCGGGTTAAGTTTTACTATCGCCTCCTTGATTCTGAGGTTGCCAACATTTTTAATAGCCTCCGAGTATGTAGGTTTTATTTTTCGCCTGTTCTCCAACTAAAAAAATTACCTTGACTGACAAACTATTTTGTGTCATTTTAATAAAGAAAGTCATTTAACGCTTAATTTACATAGCAAACTGGACCCAACGTAATGAAAGTACAAACACTCCCATGAATCACAGGTTTGGTATTTAGCTTAGAAGCTTCTTATTTTGATCTCGATCGGTTTTCAAAATATAAACATCTATAATGAACTTTAAATCATCTATGTTGAGAGGATTCGTTCGTAAATCGTCAGGATGCCACGTATCAAACAAAACTGAATATCTGCATTGATTAGGTATCTTTTGGCAGTTGATCGAAACCAGCAGAAATTTGCGCTGTTTAATGTTTATTGCATGATCTAACATTCATTTCTTTGTGTTCAATAGGCAACCCAAGAGAACCCCATTGAATGAATAAAGTACAATACGATCACGTAGAAAGAAATTAATACGATTCAGAAACGTACATGTAATTTGATTGATTTCACACTTTCTTTTTTGTGATGTTGCTAGTCTCAGTTTGTTTGTTTGTTTGTTTTTTTTGCATGTGTTATTATTATCTATTTCCTACTTCCTTTGTTCCAGCTCGTCTGACTCGTTGAACTAGCTGTCTCCATTAATTCGCTATTTTGATACCTCATTGTATTACAGTTTCCTATTCCAGTAATCGCAGGCTTGTGGAACCCTCTTCCTGCTTATTGTCTTCCGGCTATTTATAGTCTTTTCAAGATTAAGGGCAATAGTTATCTCTTGTCTTTACGAAAACTATCTTTCGTTTTTGTTAGCTCTTTACAGCAAGCGGATTCGTGTTTGTCTGCGGGCGATTTCCATTCAAAAGAGAAATTAAGAATATTCTTCGCATTTTCTTGTAAGCTCACAATATTTATCAAAGTCTATTTTTTATGCTTACACATTCTTTTACAAACAAAACGCAATTATTTTAACAATTTACCTCTCGATTTTCCCAAATCAAAACCTTACAAAACAACTATGCCTTGAATTCTAGATGCGAAAAAGATTTCACTCTACACAGTTCATCTGCTAATCTATATTTTGCGTTGCCTAGTTTTCTCACGTTAAATAATGTTATAGGTATAGATACCTAAATGAATAAATGCGAGAAAACTTTTGCGTCAATTATCACGACTGTTACTATCAAAACGGGTTGCTCTAATTTAAATCAGTGATAATAAGATAAGCTTCTTGAAATACTGTATTATATAGTTATACGGCACAATCATGTTGACACACCGATCCTCGTTAGATCACCGAAGTTAAGCAAAGTTGAGCTCGACCAGTACCAGATGGGTGATCATTTGGGAATACCAGCAAAAACAAAAAAAACAGCATGCAATGACGTTGGGCAAACATACGTTACTGGAAGAAAATATGTCTTCATTAATCAAAGAAATTTTGATTCGCTTGGATTTCGATTCGTCTTTAAAAGATTTTGATGTGATGAAGACGGGATTTGGGGGGGGGGATATCTCTATTCTCAGATGTCACTGGGTTGAATTTTTCTTGCTTTCCCCCGTGCTTACATCAGACATATGATAGTTCAGCATATAATGGCGTTGCATATAGTAAAGTTAAATTTTAAAATAGTCCCAACTGCTTTTTAAAAAGACAAATTAGATCGAGTCTTTAAAAATGCCAATGTAACAATCTTGAGATATGCCCCAAAAGGAAATTGTTTCCTTGCAGCGAATCAGGAAACGTGTCGAATTTCGAAAGCAAGATGAAAACTATGGTTGGAATTCTATTTATGAAAAAACAGTCGATCCAAGAAACGAATTTGTTTTTAAATCGCAAAAGTGCTTTTGCCCGTGGACGTAGTTGAAAGTCAATCGCGTAACTGTCACTTTTATTAATTTCTTTCTCTTTTTTTCTGTTAGAACCGCATTCGCAGAAAAATGGGATGGCTTCCATTTGAAGATACTTTTTAATAGTGGCCGATTAAGTAATAACTCCTTTAAAGTCTCCGTCAGTATGGCGACTCTGCGATGTGAAAAGAGAGAGGGAGGGGTGTTGTTCCGTGTTAAAAGAAATATTTTTTTTATTTAATGTTACGGGGACGTATCCATTAACTCGTTATTGACTCTTCTAATCATGATAAAAATCCTGAGTCTAATGCTCTCTTGGGGAATCATTGCAACCTAACGCGGGACTACAGACTGTCTAATAGTCAGAAAATGCTGACAGCCTTTTCTTTGTATCACTTTTTTGTACAACATATTCTTTTCTACCTAAACCCATTGTTTCTGGCGACAAGGTATTCGAACTAACAACGTGGTATTCAAAGGACCCACCTTCCGGTGAAGTATTCGAACGAGTAAGATAGTGTTCCGAAAACACTAACAACGAATCATTCAGAGAGTTGGTACCATAGAACCCGGAATACTAAATGTTTTAAAAACCATGAAGTAACTCTGAAAGTCGCACTGAACTCTATAAGATTTTGAAGGATTGTTTTACTAGAATCTTAAAAAAAAAACAGAAACAAAAGACAACGATAATAAGATTGTTTATAGGTAAAAAGTTATAAATGAAAAATCTGTTAGTCATTTTTTTTATTAAAAAGTGACTTCTCAGTTTTCGTTGTTTCTGCGTTGTGTTTTCTCCCAAGAGGAAAATTAAATCTTGTGACAAAAAGAACTTGATTTTTAACATTGTTCTGCCAAGGAAAAAAGGTGAACTTTAAATGAGAGAGAGGTGTATTTTTCGTTCGGTCTTTAGATCTTCGTTGTGTTCATCGTTAAGAAAAAAAGCTACGTGAAAATTGTAAATTATTTTTTCATGTTCCAAGTCATATTTATTTTTTCCATCGTTTTAAAAGAGAAAAATAAGAAACTATAGAGGACTTAAAATTAAGCATGGCACAACTGTGGAAATATCGACTGAAACAACAATATAAAATGGAAGAAAGATTTCAAAAATTGCTACTAGAACAAGATTTATTACAAATTTTAACAATAAAAAGCCAAGTCACAGAAAGTGACTTAGCATTCTCACAAAACTTATTCTGCAACGCTATTGACAATTACATTTACTCCTTGGATGAGAACAAGATTTTTGCTTCGTATTCGAAAACTGGTATCCACAGAATATAACAAATTTATGGATTACATTTCACCACGAAAAACGTGTAACTTAACTTTTTTTTTGAAACCGTAAAACTCTTAACAGAATTGTTCAGCCCAAAAACGTCGTTATTTAACAGAAGATGGAAACGCCTAAATCTAAAGAAAGATTATGGAGAATATTTAACATTTGCATTAGTAGTCAACAAATATTATGACGACTTTATTAGGTTAGTGCAAAAATAATGTCGTTTCTTGATGTATTGGTATATATTATGAGGAAATAAAGTATATTTCCACAGATATATATATATATATATATATATATATATATATATATATATATATATAATTAAAAACCACATTGTTTTTGCACCGACCTAATAAACTAGCAGAACTGAGTGCTGCCAGTTTCAAATGCTTGATATTTGTACAAAGCTTGGTGTCGGCAAAAGACTCTGAAATTCTACGCAGAGTTTTAACTAAACTAGAATTTGAATCAAAGAAAGATGCATAAAAAGTGAAACCCCTGTTCTACAGAGAAAATAAAAAACGACATTATTCCCCCGCACACGGAAAAGACAATTCACTGAAAATCCAAGTCACCACTAAATCAATGTTATCGGTGCGGTGCCCATACCGCACAAGAACCTGTCTGCCTTATATATAATCGGACATAAAAGTTCCTTTTGCAAAATTAAATGTCAGTAAAGACTCACTAGAACAAACAAAAGAGACAATAAAAATATACGTAAACATGTGCTGGTGAAAATATTAAATAAAAACGTAAAGCTTCAGTTAGATTTAGGATTATACTTATTGATCGTAAATTTACATACATGGAAAAGATTAAATAAACTTAAAGTCTTGCAAAACTGCTAGAACGATGACTGGGTCGAAAATTAATTTTCAAGGTGAATTAATCACTAATACTACATTTAACGGTTAGACAAAGAAATTCAAAGTGTTCGTGTTAGGACAGTTTGGATGCAACAATCCAATTTGTAAAATTTGTTTATGAATACTTTTTGACAAAAAGTGGAAACTCTAACGAAAGAGAAGGAAAATACGAAGTTAGAATTAAAAGAAAATTATCCTGAAGTTTTCTTAGCTTAGCTGGTCTGAGAAAGTGAACACAAATGTCAGCCACATTCGAACTCAGAGCAACCAGTATTCAAGAACGTAACCAGTATTCAACAAAAAAGGAAATGTACCGTTCGTCTCGTTGGAGAAAATTAACGCGGAGCTTGAAAGATTTGTAAAAAAAACGGCATCTTATCGAAAGTCAAATTCAGTTAATAGACAGTCCCTACCGTCTATGTCAAAAAGACGTCAAAAAGACGTCAAAAGACATCCGCGTTTGGGCCGAATTCTTCACTGATTTGAACTCAGTATTAAAATACTACAATTGCCCATT